>NC_080702.1:40758521-41064897 GCF_030445035.2 Dasypus novemcinctus | reverse complement strand
ACTGCTTCTTGACTGCAATGGCCTATGACCGCTTTGTGGCCATCTGTCACCCACTGCACTACACAGTCATCATGAACCCCCAGATCTGTGGCCTCCTGCTACTGACCTCCTTGATATTGAGTGTTTTCATCTCACTTTTACATGTTTTAATGGTTTTGCGATTGTCTTTTTGTACAGAGTTGGAAATCCCCCACTTTTTCTGTGAACTTAATCAGGTGGTCCAATTTGCTTGTTCTGACACCTTCCTCAATGACCTAGTGATATATTTTGCATCTGGACTTCTGGGTGTTATTCCACTCACTGGGATCCTTTTCTCTTACTATAAAAATATATCCTCTATTTTGAGAATTTCTACAACCGAGGGCAAGTATAAAACATTTTCTACTTGTGGGTCTCACCTCTCAGTAGTGACCTTGTTTTATGGTACAGGTCTTGGAGTATATATTAGCTCTGCTGTTTCTCAAAACTCAAGGGCAAATGCAATAGCCTCAGTGATGTACACTGTTGTCACTCCCATGCTGAACCCGTTTATCTACAGTCTTAGAAACAAGGACATAAAGCAGACATTTAAAAAGATGAGAATCACTCTGTCTATAAAATTATACTTTGTCTCAAGTTTACAAAAGTGCTCACGATTAAGAGGTCAAACCCTAGATACTTTATAAGTGTATAGAGAGATAATTCGTTGTTTTCCTAATAACAGAATTCTATTTATTTAATTTTTATATACCAAGGACACCTGATTCTTTTTTATTATTTCACATCATGTGTTCTCTCATTGTATTCCCTGAAATTAAGTTTGAAAGCAAAAACTGTTGCCTGGATTTTCAGTAGTAATGTATTTCATACAGGAGATGCAGTATATATAAATTATAGCAGATTCTGGATGAATAAAGATGTACTGCAGGCATGCCAGATGAAAGAAACTGCTTGTGTTTTACAGTTTTAGTGAAAAATAAGCTCTCATAGCAAAGACTGTGTATTAGCTAACAAGTGTCCATTCACTGGTTCCTGAAAGAGGTCCTTCCTGAACTGCAGACATCATCTGCCTGGTTTACAATAACCCAATTCCATCTCTAATATGTGCCTTTCTCCTGCACATTCCCGATCATAAGTTAAGTGAGATTGCAATCAACAACACAATCTCTGATTTTTCAAACATTCATGGTCTCAATACTTTCTATCATTCTTCCAGTGATGTAAGGTTGACATTTAAAAATTATTTTCATAGTTGAGGAAATTTTCTGGAAATTTCTTTCAGCACTCCCTACAATAATAGTCCACATACACAGATCATAAAAAGCAGTGTGTGTTTTCCCCATTTCCCACTATATATTATTCTACTATTAAACCCAGATATTAGGACATCATTTCAGATTTTTATGTAGGCTTGCTCTTTTCTTTCTGTGGTAGACAAAGGTGAATACTTCATTCATAAAGAAATGTCTGTGCTATGACTAAAAATGGCACACCAGAGTGGCATTTTGGAATCAGTGATTTCTCTGAGCCAATTGACATTTTTAAAAAATATTCATAATTGGTTATATTTTGTATTCACTTTGCATTCTTTGGGAAAGCAATGAATTTATTTTCAACTGTAATTTATTGCCACACAAGTTCAGACTATGATGTGTCATATGCACATCAGAACTGCAATCTTCAGGGAAAGATATTTAATTCACACGGTATTATATAATATCTTTGTTTTGTTTGCACCATTATCTGATTATTAAAAATATTCAGCCTTTCATTTCTGTCTGGAATTCTCTCCAGTGAAAGTAAGAGCCCCACCTTATTTCAACATTACTTGAATTAGGATTCTCAGTAAAATCATTTATCACAAAAATCATTCAGTTTGTCAAAATATTTCCTAGGTGCTTTCTTTAGATGATACAGCAAACAATATATTGTGAATTAAAAATGAATCTTTTTTTTTCAAGCTATACATATACAATTGTGTATATTTATCCAGTGGAAATAGAATCACTGGTGTTATCACTCCAAACAATTTGATGTATCAATTCCCAGACTGATGCCCTGCAAGACTTATATTTTTTTTCCTAAGCTATGTTTTTTTAATTAAAAATGTAACATTCAAATATTTATTGTGGAATCAGTTCTTGTGCAAAATTGTTCATAGGAAAGGCTATTGTCAAAGTGAAATATCTTTCCAAAATATAAGCTTTTAAGAATTCTGACTTTAGACCACTGATCATTATAAGTACACTTATTATTCAGGCAATGGAAGAACTTTCATCATTGATATAAAGGCAGTGGCCACAAGAGGCTCTGAGGAGAGGGACAGGGAAGAATAGGAGTAATGTAGGGTCATATTGGAGACATTGGACTTCTCCTGCATGACAATGCAATGATGGAAACAGGCCATTATACATTTTGACATAACCTATAAAGTTGTGTGAGACAGAGTGTAAACTGTAATCAAAACTAGAGTCTATGGTTAGTAGCAACACTTTCCCCATTTACTGGATGACAGAAAAACAAGACAGAAAGTGGGAGAAAATGCTGCTTAGAGCCATGTACCCTAGTGACTTCATACCGTTTCATGAAGACTCGATGGTGGATGCCAAACTTACTTGCACTTTGAGTGTATTTATGGACAGAGGGTGATTGCATATCTTTCAAAATCCCCTAGAACTTCCCCTGTTGCCTTTCTAAATACCTAGCTATTATATTGATTCATAAGATAAGATTTTTATTAAGCACATGCCAACTGTGAGTGATAGAGACGTTCATGAATCTTTTATATTCTCCTGGAACTTATGTTCTTACCTAGGTCCTTTCTTATATCTCCATTCCTGCATTTTCTATTTTTATTTAAAAAAAAATGCATTCCTGGTTTTGTCAGTAGATTTTTACTCTTCTCCAGGACCCTAAAATACGTGGAAACAATAATGATTCACTCTAAACTGAGGGTATACATTTGTTCTCATGGGAAACTATATTTATTCCATAATAATCTATAAATAAATGGCTACAAGAAAAAAAACATCATATTGTCTGCTATCGGTGAAACTTAACTGCAGTTTAGTTTTTTTTTTTTAAAGGAAAACTTGGAAAGAGTCTGTAAAACATAGATTTCAGCTAAAGACACTTCCATAAATTCAGTGTGGGATAAATACCAGGTCACAGAGGGAAAAACTAGATTGTTTTTGTTGTTTTTATCCTGGAGAATTTGGAGACTTAGTTACTATCTGTAAACCATGAAATGTATGTTTATAGAAGGAGAACAAGACTTATTTTGAGTGAGCTCAGATCTGTTAAATTGTATTACATTTTGTGAGTAGAATAATTATTTTGGGAACCTATCATGAGAAATTTAGAAAAGATGAACACTGTTAATTGAAGATTAACTGCCCAGAGTGGGTGAAGTGAGAATAAACATCCTCAGTTCCAAGGAACATCATTTCAACTGGGACACAGTCGAAAACTGTAACAGAGCCTTACCTCTTATACTGCATCATGATAATGTAGCTAGTGTCTCAGTGAGTATGTTTCAAACCTAGGGACAATGATTCCGTCCACCACTACCAAGACCTGATTTTCCAATAGAAGCAAATTCTAGAGGAACAATATTAAATAAGGAGGTCCCTGGAATTCTGGACATCTAAAGAAAGTATAGAATATAGAGGTCCTGTATATGTAAAAAACAAAACAAAACAAACTAATACACGGGATAACATGGATGAAACTTGAGGCCCTCATATTGCGTGAAGCAAGTCAGGCATTGAAAGACAAATGCATGACTTCTCTGATATGAAATAAGCAAATTGAGCTGTCTCAGAGAGCTAGAGACTGGAAGATAAGCTTAAAGGAAAGAAAGGATAGAGGAATGTTGTGAGGCATCACCCATATGGGCAAAATCTATGATAAAGTGGAGGTGAAGTATATGGTCTAAAATGAAAACCATAATGTAAAGCATAATGTAATCAAAAATGTATGAAAGTGTACAATATAAAATGTAAACCATAATATAAACCATTTGTAACCATGCTTAGTAGTTATGCTTCAATATTTGTACATTAATTGTAGTAAATGAAGCATCCACATGTAGAAAGATCATTGCTGAGGAGATAGGAAGATGGGGAAGACGTTGGTTCTGTGGGCGTCTCCTGTATTCTGTAAGTGACTTTACTGCAACCTAAAACTTTTTTGAAGACAAAATAATACAAAAAAGATGTAAGATCTACAGTGTCCCGTAATTGCCCCAGGGCCCACTGGATGGAACGTGAGAGAGTCTGGGCTATGATGTGGACCATTGACTATGGGGTGCAGTGATGCTCAGAGATGAACTTACCAGGTGCAATGGATGTATCACGATGATGGGAGAGAGTGTTGCTGTGGGGGGAGTGGGGGGCGGGGGTGGTGGGGTTGAATGGGACCTCATATATTTTTTTTAATGTAATTAAAAAATAATAATAATAATAATAAATAAATATTTTTTTAAAAAAAGATGTAAGACATTGAGGAAGAAATGGAAGAGATTGTCTTGACACTGTACATAGAGGGCAAGACCTCTTACAATAAAGAAAGGTAAAATGCCAAGCATTTTTTATGATATTTTTCATTTTTTCAATACCTCAATTTATTTTTTACTTTATTTTAGTTTTTCTAAATTATTATGTATTTTATTTCTAATCTAAAACCTATCATTACAATTTCATTTACCTATTAATATAATTTAGCGATATATTATGTTTCATTTTTGAAGAAGTTTTGGACCTCAGAGGGGTATTCTATGGCAGGGTAGGAGCATTTGTGTGGGATGTCATTGACGGGGATGCATGGGTGGGAGGGATTTTTCCAGGGGATGCATATAGGGTATATAGAAATGTTCAGATATTCATTGGGTATTGACATAGTGGATAAAATTTCACACTACAAATGAGTGAATGCTGAGTTCCCATCCTGGAGAGCTTTGTTGCATTCTCCAGTGGAAGAGCAACAATCCTCCAGGTGCAAGGGCTAAGACTATTGAAGAAGAATGGCCCAGGGGTGGGACCTTGATACTGATGACTATGCTTACGATCCCGTGTGCTTAAAATTTCAACTTGGCCTGGAGTTGCAGGATGCCTAAGATTTACCTCCTGAATCCCTCCATATTGCTCAAATGTGGCAATTCTCTAAGCCAAACTTGGCATGTAAATGCATTACCTTCAGCCCACTGTGGAACATGAGTACTGGGGATGAGCCTCCCTAGTGCTGAGGGTTTAAAACAAAGCACCAGTTTGAGATGCAACTAGTAAAAGACCTTAAATAAAAGATAGAAATGATAAAGACAAATGTGTTCATATGATTAAGAGACCTCAAAATGAGTCAGGAGTTCATCAGATGGGTCACACTTATGCATGTCTCAGCAGGAACTCAGAGACAGCCAAAGTAGATACGACTCCAAGTAATGATTCTCCTGTTGGTTACAGAGACGTCCAGGTGCTATGGTCATGGCAGGTATTTCTGAAGTTTAGTGCCTTGCCAGTGGGCCCTACTTTGGAATTTGTGCTCCTGACTGTGATGGCGGTAGACTCAGATGTGACTTCTCTATACATGCCTCTTCTGTCACATTTGCTGAACTTCTGGTTGGTGTTGGGGTTGGTGTATGCCCAGGAGACTTTAATCTCTGGACTGTCCATGTGCCAGTTGGACCCTAAGCCTCAGCAGAGTTGGAAAACTTACTCTCCAGTTCTTTGGAATAACCCAGGTCAGCTAAAAAGGAGGTGAGATCAGTCAACCACCACACCAAGGAACCGAAAGAGACTACAGTCAAAAGCAGAATACCATTCACCAGTCATGGGAGATCTAAGACCCCTCTTGATTTATTTACTTATTTTTTTAATGTCATTTTGAACTTTATTTTTGGACATGTTGCATGTTTTAAGACCCCTCTTGATTTGAAGGTCAGTGGGTACTCCCACCCCAATGTCCTCAGGACAGAGGAATAAAATATGGATTAGAGTGGACTTACTTGTATTCTACTATAGAATTATTGTTACTCTAGGAATGGAAGAAATTGTATCATTGTTGTGGAGACAGTGACCATGGGATTTCCTGAGGGCAGGGAGTTTGAAAAAGGTGTGATATAGGGGCATTTAGGGACTTGGAGTTGCCCTGAACGATATCGCATCAACTGATGTAGGACATTATATATCCTGCCATAACCCTCTGAATGGCTGTCTCCTAAGGATCTAAACAGGCACAAGTTTGCATTGTGTTTTTCTTTCTTACCTCCAGAGAACTGAACAGCTTATGGAGCAGAGAGAAAAAAGAATACTTCATTAATGAGGCTCATGGGTATGAAATGCTGAAAGACCTGTGTGGCAGTTGGATAGTACTTATGAATTCCAAAAAGAGATTTAGATTTTTCCCCACATTATCAATGTCTTTCATTAGTGTGGTACTTTCATTGCAACTGATGAACACACTTTGGAGCATGGCCACTAAACCCATATTACAGTTTACATTGTAGTAAACACTCTCTCCCACTCAATTCTGGAGGTTATAGCAGGATATATAATGGCCTGTATCTGTTATTGCAATGTCATTTAGGTCAATTCCCATTTGTGAAAATGCCCCCATATTACACCTCTTTTTTCCTACCCCTGCCTTCAGCACCTCCAGTGGCCTTTGTCTCTACATCAATGATATAATTTCTTCCATTACTAACATCACAATAAGTCTGTAGGAGAATACTAGTAAGTCCACTTTAGCCCATATTTTTCACTAATCCTGAGGATTCCGGATTGGTGATGCCCATTCTACCTCTAGTTGAGAGGGAGCTTCAATCCCATATGGCTGATAAATGGGATTCTCCTTGCAGCTGTAGACCCTCTTGATTCCTTGGTGTGGTTGTTGTCCTTCCTCACCTCCTCGTTAGCTGTCCCTGGTGATTCCAATCATATGGAGTGTAGGTGTAGCAATTATGCTGTGACTCAGGGCCCAGGTGGCACATGGACAGCCTAGAGATTCAAGTCTCTTGGACATAAACCTACCACCTTCAGCCCCAACTATAGGTTCAATAAAAGGGACAAAAGAGGTATGTGCAGAGAAGTCATATCTGAGCCAACTCAGTCACAATCAGAAACACAAATTCCAAAGTAGAGCCCACTGGCAAGGCACAAAACTCCAGAGCTATCCACCATGATTGTAGGACTTGGTTCCTCAGGAGAACTCAGGAGCCCCGCTATTTGAGGTAGTGTTTACTTTGACTGTGGATGAGATCGTGGTGAGACTCGCATATATGTTACCTCTCTGATGAACTCCCAGCTCACTTTGAATTCTCTTAGCCATATAAACTTAATGGCCACTAGTCTAATGGGTGTAACATGGTATCTCTTTGTAGTTTTGATCTAATAGCTAGTGATTTTGAGGATCATTTCATGTCCTATTTAGCCATTTGTATATCTTCTTTGGAGAAATGTCTATTCAAATCACTTGACCATTTTTAGATGAGCTGTTTTTCTTTTTGTTTTTTGAGATTTTTTTTTCTTTATATATGCTGGATATTAAGATCCTATCAGAAATATGATTACCAAATATTGTCTCCCATTGTGTAGGATGTCTTTTCACTTTCTAACAATCTACTTTGAGGTGCAAAATTTGTAATTTTGAGGAGGTATCAGTGATCTATTTGTTCTTTTGCTGCTCATGATTTGGATGTGAACTTCATGAAACCATTTCTTATTACAATGTCCTGTAGATGCTTCACTAGATTATCTCCCAAGGTCTTTACGGTCTTGGCTCTTATATTTAGATCTTTTATTCATTTTGAGTTGATTTTTGTATAAATTGTGAGATGGTGTTCCTCTCTTATTCTTTTTTAACTTCTTTATTTTTTAAAAATTACATTAAAAAATATAAGAGATCTTGAAAAAAACCCCATCCCCCGCACCCCACTCCTACCACATCAACAAACTCTTTCATCATCGTGGCACTTTTATTGCATTTGGTGAGTACATTTTGAAGCACTGCTGCACCACATGTATAGTGGTTTACATTGTAGATTATGCTCTCTCCCAGTCCACCCAGTGGGCATGGCAGGATATACAGTGTCCATCATCTGTCCCTGCAGTACCACCCAGGACAACTCCAAGGCTTGAAAATGCCCCCACATCATATCTCTTCTTCCCTCTCCCTACCCTTTGCAGCTAGCATGACCAGTTTCTTCACATCAATGCTACAATTTCTTCCATCACTAATCACAATTGATCCATAGTCAAATATCAGTAAGTCCACTCTAATCCATACTCTCTTCTTCCATCCTGTGGACCCTAGGATGGTTATGTCCAGAGTCCCTCTATATCAAGATTCCAGTTTTTCAAGTACCATTTGTTGAAGAGATCATTCTATCCCAGTTGAGTCTGTTTGATGGTCTTATTGAATATCTGATTACTCTATGTGTAAGAATCTGTATCAGAGCTCTCAATTTGATTCCATTGGTCAGTATGTCTATCCGTGTTTCAAAAACATGCAGTTTGACCACTGTATCTTTGTAGAATGTTTTAAAGACACAAAGTGTGACTCCTCTGATTTCATTTTTCTTTTGCAATATGTCTTTGGCTATTTGCGGGTGCCTTGCACTTCCAAATAAATTTCATAATTACTTTCTCCAATTCAGTAAAAATTCAGTGTTGATTTCTATGGGAATTGTATTAAATGTGTAGATCACTTTGGGTAGGATAGATATCTTAATGAAGTTTTGTCTTCCCATCCATGAAGAGGGAATATTCTTACATTTATAATAAGTCTTCTTGGATTTCCTTTTTTTTAAATTATTTATTTATTTTTAAAAATTACATTAAAAAAATATGAGGTCCCATTTAACCCCACCGCCCCAACCCCCCACTCCCCCCGCAGCAACACTTGCTCCCATCATTGTGACACATCCATTGCACCTGGTAAGAACATCTCTGAGCATCACTGCACCCCATAGTCAATGATCCACATCATAGCCCACACTCTCCCACGTTCCATCCAGTGGGCCCTGGGGGGATCTACAATGTCCCGTAGTTGTCCGTGAAACACCACCCAGGACAACTCGACGTCCCGTAACCGGCTCCACCTCTCATCTCTTCCTCCCATTCCCCAAACCCAGCAGCCACCATGGCTACCCTTCCCACACCCATTCCACATTTTCTCTGTGGACATTGGATTGGTTGTGTCCATTGCACATCTATGTCAAGTGGGGGCTTAGATTCCACATGGATACTGGATGCACTCCTCCCTCTTCCAGTTGTAGACACTCTAGGCTCCATGGTGTGATGGTTGACCTTCTTCAACTCCATGTTAGCTGAGTGGGGTAAGTCCAATAATTCAAAGTGTAGGAGCTGAAGTCTGTTGAGGCTCTGGGCCTGGGTGTCATATTATCAGTCCAGAGATTCAAATCCCCTAAATATATCTTAAACCCCAGCACCTATTACAATTCCTATAAAGTAGCATGGAAGTCTTGTGAAAAGAGATCCCCTCTGAGTCCAATTCCATCATGCAGAAACACAGGCTCCAAAGAAGGGCCATCTGCCATGACAGTGAACCCCATCTGCCATGACCCTAGAAACCGTGGGTCTCTTTATCCCTCAAAAGAACCAATACCTGGGGTTGTATCTACTTTGTCTGTCTCTCAGACTCTGCTCAGTTGTGCACAAGGGTATTCCTTCTGACAACCTCCAGACTCTTTTTTAGAGACTCACAGCCTTATAATCTCATTTCTCCTTTCCATTTCCCCCTTACATTAGGTCAATCAGCATTTTGAAGTCATGTTATTATATGTAGACAGGGATATTCTGCTGATCCGTATTGAACCTTTAATTCAAGGTCATTTTCTAGTTGTATCTTCAGCTGGTATGTGGTAGTGGTCCCTCAGTGCCAGGGAGCCTCATCCCCGGGTGTCATGTCCCTCGCTGGGGGGAATGCACTGCATCTACATGATGAATTTGGCTGTGAGAGTGGCCACACTTGAGTAACATGAAGGCTGTCAGGAGGAAACTCCCAGACACAGTGCTACTCTAGGTCTTGTTCTTATTGCAGGTGTACAGGCTCAAAAGCATAGCCATTAGGATCAGGAGCCCACTGTTGGACCCTCCTTCCTTCCTGGTTCTTGCCGTTGCACCTGGGGGACTGCCGCTGCTCCTCCAGGGTCCACAACAGTTGGATTTCCTTTAACAGGGTTGTGTAATTTTCTTTGTAGTAATTGTTTACATCTTTAATTAAATTTATTCCTAGGTATTTGATTCTTTTATTTGCTCTAATAAATGAGATGTTTTTTGAGATTTCCTCTCAAATTGCTCATTATTTGATGTACAGAAATGCTATTGATTTAGTGCATTGAACCTGTGACATTACTGAAATCATTTATAAGCTCTAGAAGCTTTGATGTAGATTTCTCAGGGCTTTCCCTGTATAGGATCATGTCATCTGCAAATAACGGAACTTTGATTTCTTCCTTTCCAATTCGGATGCCTTTTATGTCTTTTAATTGCCTAAGTGCTCAGGTAAGTACTTCTGCCATAACATTAAATAAGAGCAGTGGTAGTGGGCATTCTTGTCTTGTTCCCAATCTTAGAGGGTAAACTTTGAGGATTTCAGCATTGCATATGATGTTAGCTGTGAGTTTTTCATATATGACCTTGGTCATTTTGATGCAGTTTCCTTCTATTATGTTCCTTTGCAGTGCTTTTATCAGGATAGTGTGCTGTATTTTGTCGAATGCTTTTTCTGTGTCTATAGAGGTGATCATTTGATTTTTTTATCTGTTTATGCAATGTATTAAATTGATTGATTTTTTAAAAATTTAAACCATCCTTGCTTATCAGGGATGAAACCCACTTGATCATGGTGTATAATTCATTTGATGTACTGTTGAACACTATTAGCAGGTATTTCGTAGAGGATTTTAACATCTAGGTTAATTAGAAAGATTGGCCAATAATTTTCCTTTCTTGTGGTATATCTTTTTGGCTTTGTTATTAAGGTAAAGTTGACATTATAGAATGTGTTAGGCAATTTCCTTCTACTTCTATTATCTCGAAGCGCTTAAGCAAGGTTGGTGTTAGTTCTCTACAGAAATTTTGGTAGAATTCACCTGTGAAGATGTCTACACCTGGGCTCTTCTTACTTGGAAGGTTTTTGATGACAGATTCTATCTCTTTATTTGTGATGTTTCTGTTAAATTCATCAATTTCTTCTTTCATCAAGGTAGACTCTGTGTGTGTTTCTAAGAATTTGTCCATTTCCTCTGAGTTAAACTTCTTGTTGGCATATAGTTTTTCAAAGTATCCCCTTATGTTATAATTTATTTCTGTGGGGACAGTGGTGATTTCCCCTTCCTCATTTCTTATTTTCTGTATCTTCATCTTCTCTCTTTTTTTCTTTATTGGACTAGCTAAGAATTTGTCAATTTTATTGATCTTCTCAAAAAATCAGCTTTTGGTTTTGCAAATTTATTCTAGTGCCTTTTTATTTTATATGTCATTTAGTTTTGCTTTCATCTTTCTACTTCATTTGGTGTTTGTTGTTGTTTTTCTAATTCCCAGGTGTGCAGGTATGTCTTCAATTTTAGCTTTCTTCTTTTATATATATGCATTTATGGATATGAATTTCCTTTTCATTACAGATTTTGCTGCAACCCATTAAGTTTGATATGTTGTATTGTCATTTTCATTTGTTTCAAGGTAGTTACTAATTTCTTTTGTAATTTCCTCTTGCCCAGTGTTTGTTGTAGAGTGTGGTTTAATTTGCATTTCTTTGTGCCTACTCTGGTTTTCTGACCCTTGTTAATTCCAAGCTTGATTCCTTTTTAGTCACGTAAATTATTTCTTATATTTTCAATCTTTCTGAATGCGATGAGAGTTGTTCTTTGGCTTAGAATGTTGTCTATATTGGAGAACGGTCCATGTGCACTCAAGAAGAAAGTTTATCCTGCTGTATTTGGATGTACAGTTCTGTGTATGTCTATTAGTCCTGACACACTAATATATTATTCAGAGTGTTTGTTTCTTTATTGATTCTATGTTGAGACATTTTCTCTAATCATGATAATGGTGTCTTAAAGTCCCCCAAAATGATTATAGAAGCATCTCTTTCTTAGTTTTTCCAGTTTTTGCCTTATGAATTTTGAGGTCTCTTGGTTAGGTGCATAAATGTTTATGACTCTTCTTTCTTCTTGAAAGATAACTAATATAGATACTAATATAGATAGTATATAGATAGTATATATCTATAGATATCTATAGATAGTATATAGATACTAATATAGAGTCCATCTTTAGCTCTTAAAATAATTTAAAGAGTATTTTGTTCAAAATTCATATAGCTACTGCTGCTTTATTTGGTAGTTCTTTGCTTTAAAATAGTTTTTTAGCCATTCACTTTCAGATGCTGAATCCCTGAGTCTAAGGTGGGTTTCTTTTTGTTGTTGTTTTTAATTAATTAATTAATTAATTAATTTTATTCTGTTTTGTTTTTGTGAGGATATCTCATCGGAGATGGTATAATTATTTATTTGTTTGTTTATGTATGTATTTATTTATTTTAATTGGCTTTTTAAAAAAGATAAATAGATCGCTCTAAATATTACATTAAAATACTTAAGAGTTTCCCATATAGGCAACTCCCCAAACCTCCACTCTGCCCACATCAACATCCCCTTTCATCAGGGATGCATATTCATTGCATTTGGTGAATATATCCTGGAGCACTGCCACACTGCACGAAACGGAGTCTACCTTGTAGTGCACCCTCTCTCCCAATTCATCCAGTGGGTTAGGGCAAGATAAATAATGTCCTGCATCTGGCCCTGCAATGTCATTCTGGATAATTTCAAGTCCCAAAATTGCCCCATGCCACAATCTTCCTCCCTCTCCCTGCCCTCAGCAACTCCCATGGCCACCATTTACATATCTATGATACAATTTTTTCCATTGTTAAACAAATTACTAAAAAGCACATAAAAAGTACATAAAAGGATATACAAATTGCTATAAAGTGAATGAAAGGATACTAACATCACTAGCTTTAGGGAAGTGGAAATAAAACTACAAAGAGATTTACACCCATTAGACTGGTGGCTATTAATAATACAGAAGACTACAAGTGTTGGTCTGAATGTGGTGGAATGAGAAACCTCATCCACTGCTGATGGGAATGTAGAAGATCCAGCCATTCCGGAGGATAGTTGGGTGGTTCCTCACCAAAATAGTCTTAGATGTGCCATATGACTCAGCAATTCCACTGCTGTATATATACGCAGAAGAACTGAAAACAAGAACATGAAGTAATATATGCACAACAATGTTCATAGTCACATTATTCACTATTACCAAAAGTTGGAATCAACCCAAAAGCCCATCAATAGATGAATGGATAAACACAATGGAATACTACTCAGCTGTAAGAAGGAATACAGTACTAACACATGGGATAACATGGATGAGTCTTGAAGACCTTATATTGAGTGAAGCAAGCCAGGGAGTGAAGGACAAATACTACATGACCACTCTGCTATAAATTAAGGTTGATTTCTTGTAGACAGCATATTGATGGTTTATATTTCCTTATCCATTTTTCCAATCAGTGTCTCTTGACTGTTGAGTTAATCCAATCATATTTAGCATTATTACTGTCAAGGAATTACTTACATTAGCCAAACTTTCTAGGGGTTTGTGTATGTCATATGTGGATATTTAATCTTTTTGAATATTTTTTTTCTTAGACTCTTCTTCAAATCTCTTTCTCTCCTTTTTTCTTTCCTTTTAACATGCTTCACCCTGTTCAGTATTTCTTGAATGGCAGGTTGCTTATTGGTATACTAACTTAATTTCTGTTTATCTGTGACTATTTTGAATTCTCCAGCATTTTTATTTGTTAAAACACTGTATTGATTAGTTTTGAATGTAGATAGGTTACTTGCTTTATACAGTCTTATCTCTTGATATAGACAATCAGCGTTACAACCCAGAACACATTTACTGAATTGTGAATGCACAATATTTTTTAGCTTTGTAAACTCAGTAATATACTTTCTATATTCAGTGTAATCTTCAAAATCTGATTTAAAAATTTAAAAGACAGAACTCACTTAATGAACTGTAAAAATACTATAATGATGTTTTGAAAACTAATCAAGATATTCTCTTTATTCACTGTTATATGCTAATGTGGACTTGGAATCTATGTTAAAACAATAAACTCACTTAGTGAGCTCTGAAAGCACTGTATAGATTAGATTTTAAAACTAAGTAAATACTTCCTTTATTAGTGTTATCTGGTTAAATGGACTTAAAGTCAATTATAAAACACAGAAATCTATCAGTGAACTGTGAAATCACTATATTGAAAGCAATGTAGTACTGCTTTAACTTTATCTACTAATATGGCCTTACAATTTGTGTTATAACACAGAGACACTTAGTGAACTGTGAAAACACTACATTGTTTACATGTGACAAGTGAATGAGATACTTATTTTATTTGTGTTATCTGCTAAAATGGGCTTACAGTCTTAAAAGACAGAACTCAAAGAACTGTGAAAAGAGTATGTTGATTAGCATTGAAAATTCAGTAAGATATTTCCTTTATTCTGTGTTATCTGGTAATAGGAACTTACAAATTAATATTTATTTTTCAAGTATAACTATTTTATTTGAAATATATGTGTCATTATTGCATGCATGTATTTTAATTACAAAAATTGTGAACTTTATTTATATATTTTTATATACCAATAGATATGTGTAGGTAATTGTACTGATGGGAAATTGTCCTAATTGTATTATTGAAATTGTATTATTTATTTTTTATTGTTTTTTAAAAGTTACATGGATCACGCAAAATGTTACATAAAAAATGTGAGATTCCCACCCTCACCCCCCACTCCTCTCACATCAATAACCTCTTTCTTGAGTGTTGAACATTAAATGGATTTGATGAATATATTTTGGAGGACTGCTACATTGCAAGGATTACAGTTTACATTGTAGTTGGTACACTCCCCCAGTCCATTCAGGGAGTTATGGCTGGATATATAATGCCCTGTATCTGTCCCTGCAATAACGTTCAGGACAAATTCAAGTCCTGAAACTGCCTTCATATCACACCTCTCCTTCCCTCTCCGCCCTCAGCAAACCCCGTGGCCACTGTCTCCACATTAATGATACTACTTCTTCCATTTCTAGAGTCACAATAATTCTATAGTAGAATACCTGTAAGTTCACTCTAATCCATAGTTAATTAATCTATCCTGTGGAATCTGGGGTGGTGGTGTTCACTCAACTTCTAAATTGAGAGGGGGGCTTAGATACCACATCCTAATGGATGTGATTCTCTCCAGCATGCAGTTGTATATTCTCTTGTTTGCCTGGTATGGTAGTTTACCATACTCATCTCCATGTTACCTGACCTGTGTACATCCAATGAATTGGAGAGTATGTTTGCAACTCTGCTGAGGCTCAGGGTCTAAATGCCCATGGACAGTTCAGAGATTCAAATCTCCTGAGCATACATCAACCCCAGCACCAACAGGTTCAGTAATACTGACAGAAGAGGCACCTGTAGAAAGGTCACATATGAATCCATCTCCATAACACTCAGGAGCACAAATTCCATTGTTAGACACACTGGCAAGGCACCAAACTCCAGAACCATCTGTCATGACCATATGACCTTGGTGTGTCCATAGCCCTCAGGAGCACCCCTACTTGGGTTCTTATCTGCTTTAGCTATTTTTGAGACCCTGCTAAGATGTGCACAATCATGACCCCTCTGATGACTTCCAGACTCATTTTGAAATGTTTTAGTCATATAAACTCATTTGCCTTTACCATTTCCCCCTTTTATTGAGGTCTTTTTCCTAGACGCATCAATAGCTGGTGATGGCAGTAATCTTTCAGTGTTAGAAAGGCTCATCCCTGGGTGTCATGTCTCATGCTGGGCATGGTAAAGCATTTACCTACTGAGTTAGGCTTAGAGAGTGGCCACATTTAAGCAACACGGATCATCTCAGGAGGTAACTGTCAGGCACCATGCAGTTCAAGGCCTAGTTGAAGTTTTAATATTTTTAATTATTTTTATTTTTATTATTGTCCTTTTTTTAAAAAAAAAGATAAATTGATTGCCCAAAACATCACTTTAAAATGCGTAAGTGGTTCCCGTATACCTCATGTCCCAACCCTCTGCCCCTCCCACAGCACATCCCCTTTCATTAGTAAGGCACATTCATTGTGTTTGGTGAATGCACCATGAAGCACTGCCACACTTCACGGACCGCAGTTTCCATTGTAGTGCACACTCTCCCCAGTACATCCAGTGGGTTATGGCAAGATATAAAATGTCCTGCATTTGTCCCTGCAGCATCATCCAGGATAACTCCAAGTCCTAAAAATGCCCCATATCATCTTTTCCTCCCTCTACCTGGCCTCAGTAACTCCCATGGCCACCATCTCCACATCAATGATACAGTTATTTCCATTGCTAGGGTCACAAAAGTTCTATGATAGAATATCAGGAAGTCAATTCCAAGCAATATTATATTCCTCAATCCTGTGGACCCTAGGATGGAGATGTCCACTCCACCTATAAAACAAGAGGGCCTTAGATCCCACATCCTCATGAATGCAATTCTTCTGCTTTCAGTTATAGACTCCCTTGGTTCCCTGGTGTGGTGGTTGACCATTCTCAACTCCCTGCCAACTGGCCTAGGTAAGTCTAACGAACTGGAGTATAGGTGTTGCAACTCTAGCTCTGTTGAGGCTCAGAGTCCAGCTGGCACATGGACAGTCCAGAGATTCAAGTCTCCTGAACATACAACCAATCCCAGTGCCAACCACAGGTTCAGTAAAAGTGACAGAAGAGTCATGTGTACAGAGGTCACATCTGAGTACAACGTCATCACATTCAGAAACACATATTCCAAAGTAGGGCCCACTAGCAAAGCACTGAATACTAGAGCCATCTGTCATGACCGTAGAACCTGTGTTTCTCCATAGCCCTCTGGAGCACCAGTAACTGGGGTTAGATCTTTGATCCATCATGACTTTGTTTTTGTATAAAGTGTGAAATGGTAATCATCTTGCATTCTTTTGCATATGGATATCCAATTCTCCAGGCACTATTTGTTGAAGGGCCCATTTTCTCCCAGTTGAGTGGCCTCATTATCCTTGTTGAATATTAGATGACTGTATATGTGAGGATCTATATCGGAACTGTAAATTTGGTTCCATTGTTTAGTATGTCTATCCTTGTGCCAATACCATTCCATTTTAATCATTATAGATTTGTAGTGTGTTTTAAAGTCAGGTAGTGTGATATTTCCACTTTCATTTTTCTTTTTCAATATGTCTTTCGCCATTCAGGAACTCCATTCCTTCCAAATAAATTTCATAGTTAATCTTTCTAGTTCTTTAAAAATGCTGTGAGGCAACAAGCAAGATGGCAGTGGAGTAAAGAGCTCCTAGAGTCAGCTCCTGCTACAGGGTTGTTAGAAAACATCCAGAACTATCTGCAGCCTGACATTATGCAGGGTTTCAAACCCAGAGAACTTGACAGCACAGAGAGTGAACCATATGTATGCAAATGAAAAAAACATTTACAAGTCAAGCGAATCCCAGATAGAATGAAAATGTTGCAAATCTCACTAGCATATTACAAATGCATAACTTGTCCTTACCGGAGGGGATGGGAGCAAATGTACTGAAAGTAATAATTTGGATATGAATGAAGTATGTAAAATAAAGTAAAAAGAAACTGCAAAAGTACAGCACTCTAATTAATAATGTAGCATTCCTCCATATATGGATTAACAATTCTAATACATCCATGCACTTACACTGGAATCAAGTTTCATAGATAGTTGACAGATGAGGGAATGTTTTTCATACTGTGAAGTAGGAGCTTACAGATAAACAAGGTGAGGAGGTTAGAATGTTCTATGGGATAATGGTTTAGAGTTATGAACTTATGTATAGATAAATATAGATATAGAGTGTATGGAGACATATTTCTATACATGTGTACATACAAGCTTAGTATGCCACACACATATATTTCCTGATGCTCTCTGCAGAGAAGCCCTAGAAGGCTAAGAGCATGGAGCTCAAAACTTGGAATTTATTACCATTATCCAATAAGTATCTTCTTGGAGAAATTGTTGACTCTAGGAGAGAAATATGCAAGAAGTAACTGGCACAACTTGTAGTACCAAAAAGTAAATAGGTACTAAAATCAAACTCTCAATGATGGGGTTATAGTAGAGATGCAGAGTATAGCTGATAGTTCTCCCATTGTCAAAAGTGGAATAAATTAAACAAGAAAAGTAGTATTGTATCACAACCCAAAGTATGAAATAAATGTCATGAGTCAATCCTGATATTAATAAATTATTGATTAAATAAATAAGAAGAAACAAATCTCTCACGCAGAAAAATTTTTTTAAAATGTATATAGATATTTCTGTTACAAGGCGATAGAAAAATATCCCACTTTTCAAGTATGGGATTAACTTAGTTACTTCTTTCCAAGGGTGATATAAGGTAGGGCAGAGAAATGAGGAACTTGACACTGGGGGGCCTCAAAACACTGCTGAAAGAAGTCGATATCAACAGTTATAAGTCATGTTGATAGGATGAACCCTGCTTGTTATATGATGAAAAGGACACTTTATCTCTGGTGTATTACCACACAAGCACAAAACATAAACTCAGTCTAATCATGAGAAGAAAATCAGAAAATTCAAACTGAAGGAGACTTTACGATATACCTCACCTCCACTCCTCAAAAGTATCCAGGTTATCAAAACGAAGTTGAGTCTGAGAAGCTGTCACTATCACAAAGTGACTGAGAAGTTATGGAAACAGATGTATATATGTTAATTTATAGGGTAAATGTTAAAAACAAGGGAAGGGGTTTGGAAGGTTCTTAGAAACTATCCAGTACATCCTTCCACACTTTCAGAAAATCGAACATTCTTCCAAATATTAAGTTTATTAAGAAGTAAAATTTTTAGTGAAGTGCTAATTCTTAGGAACATCAAACTCTAAGATTCAATCCAGACACAATTGCATGCATTGGAAAATTACTTTGATTTCATAGAGTAATTGATATAACTGAATAAAATGTTGAATATGAAATGACTGGAATTGTGCCTAGTATTAATAGTGAATACTTTACACATTATGATTCAACCCCAGGTACACTCACTCATCAAACCTCCTTCACCACGTCAACTGTTCGATTTTCATTCCTCATCATCTCTCCAAAGTTTTAACAAAAGCTAGAGTCATATGAACCCAGAGAAATCTTTCTACTGGGCAAGGATTTTCATGAGCATCATTGTCTCTAGATCCTACATAGACTCTCCAATAACCTCAAACAAAAATATCCAACTTGTGGAAAGAATACAAGGCTCTCTGTTAATTGACTGCTTCTAATCTGTCCAGGCTCATTTTCCACTTTTCATGCATGCCTCTCATTGTTCATCAGATACTGAGAACTATTTTTCAAACCGTATTACATCTTATGCTTATACTGAACCCACATTTGTGCCCCTGCTATCTCTTTTTGCTGTGCTTCGACCTCCACCTCCTCATGGAATTACTCCAATTCCTTCTTCTAGACTCAGTTCAATCATTAGCTCCCATGTGACACCTCCACTAACCTCCACAGGGTGAGTCCAAATTTCTAGATCCTCTTCACCAGGATTTCAAAGCCAGCTCAGAATATTGCATGTACTCATGTCTATGTATCTTAACCTGTTTAGATATAATCTCCCTGTAGAAGGCTCAATGTGTTACTCATTCCTGCATTCCCAGATTAATATTTAATTCTCACATTGTTTGATAACTAAACGTCAGTTGAATTACTAAAAGAAAAAATGGATAGATGTGTTGAACCAGATTCTTCCAAAAATTGTGAAAAAGAAGCAATGAAACAAAAATCTTGCTGGGAGATGGAAGTCACATGAGTGAAAAATAAGGCCAAAGAAGGAAATCAGAGAAAGAAGTTTTTTTGTGTGTGTATGTTATGTCCCTCCCTTAAGTTTTTTAAACTATAGGGCTTTGTAATGCTTATTCTCTTTATGTATTTATCCTGTTAATCCCCTAAAGTTACCAAAAATAAAGGGTCAATGCGGCCATATCACATTTCCCCAGCAACTGTTAAGGTTCTCTGACTCATCAAGAAATTGTCATGGCAGTGTTCAGCAATGCAGACTATTTCTAGAATGATGGATGAAGCAAAAACTTAACTGCCAGGGGGTGAAATGAGATGAAACAACCCAGGAAGTCTCTAGAAGAAGTGTTTGTGTTCTCTCTTCACCAGAGATTAGTAAAGTAGACTTGAGAAATTGTAGGAATAGAATTTAGATTTTCCATGTTGTATTAGTCAGCCAAAGGGGTGTTGATGCAAAGTACCAGAAGTTTGTAGGCTTCTATAAATGGTATATTTTTGGGGTAAAACCTTACAGTTACCAGTTCATAAAGAGTCCAAATCACTGTACAATATGAGGTACTTACTCACAAAGATGATTGCTGCTCTGCAAGGGTTCCACCTTCCTTCTACCTCTTAAGGTTCCATGGTTCTAGATTCTTCTGGTGTCAGTTGTAGCCAGGCATAGGGCTCATTTCTCTTCCCAGGTCCTTTGCTCTTTGAGCCTTCTCCTTTCTGTCTCATGGCAGAACCAAAATGATGACTTTTTCTCCTCTTCTATATCTATGAAGCTCTCTCTGTTCCTCTGGGTATCTTCTCTTGCCTATCTTCTTAAGTGATATAAGACACCAAGGGGGCAGAACTCAGCCCTGAGTCCCACTAATGATATGCTCAAATCAAAACCCCAACTTGATTTAATCAAATAAATGTAAAAACTTTTTATTTAAATCAATCAACTGGTATCATGCAGAGGAACAGAGCAGTTTACAAACATAAATTAAATCTCTTTATTGGAATTCGTGAATTGTATCAACCTGCCACACAGGCCTTTTAGGGGTTTTGTTCCCATGAAACTCATTAATGAAGCACTCTTTTGTCTCTCTTCTCCATAAGATATTTACTTCTCTTGGGCTAAGAAGGAAAAACACAACAAAACTTGGGCCAGTTTCGACACTTAGGAGACAGCCATAGGGCTCCATTATCATATATTTTTTCCAAGTGAACTCCTTCCTTCCCAGGAGAAAGTTGCCTTTCTTTAAATGTGAACTCTTATATTACAAGGTTTCCCAAAAATGGTTTCTCTCTCACTGATTCTGGAGTAATATTCTGGGTACAATAAAATATCTTCGGTTTCCAGTTTGTCTCCTCTGGAGTCATGGGACTTCCCTCTTTCAACAGGATTTGCTTTTCTCTCACTGATTCTGAATTCTCCCAAAAACTTAGCAATATATGTTGAAATCACTCAATCATTTATTTTTCAGTATTTCAACAAATACAACATTACTCTATGGTAAATACAGCATTACTGTATGGTAAATAATAAGTTGTGTTCTGGGAATGAATAGAAGAGTAAGATATTTTGCTTCAGCTCAAACACCTCACAGTCTTCATAAGGCAAGAGATAAGCAAATAAATAAATGCAACACCATAAGATGTACTGGAGTACTCCTGAAGTTTATTTACATATAAATCAGGATCAGCTTTTCCAGTTCAGCTAAAAAGGCTCTTAGGACTTAGACGGGAATTGTATTGAAGCTATAAATAACTTTGGATAGTACTGACATCTTAGTAAAATTAATTCTTCCTATTCATTAACACAGAATGCCTTGCCATTTAATTAGCTCTTTTCTAATTTCTTCCAACATTTTTTGAAGTTTTTATTGCACAACCTGCTTAGTTATAATTATTCCTATGTATTTTGTTCTTTTAGATGCTATGTTGAATGGGTTTTTTTATTGCCCGTTTAAGAATGTTCTTTATGGTGTATAAAACACAACTAATTTATGCATGTTAATCTGATAAGTTTCATTTGGCTGAATTCATTTATGAGCTCTAAAGTTTACTCAGAGAAACTTGTCATGATCTATATAAAGACTCATCACATCTCTGAAAACAGATGGTTTTACTTCTTCGTTTCTAATTTGGGTACACATTATTTAGTTTTATGATCTAATTTCTTAACTTCCAGGACAATAATGAATACCAATATTGAAAACAGTAATCCTTGTTTTCTTTCAGACCTCAAGGAGATGGTGTTTACTCTTTCAGGATTGAGGATAAGATTACCTGTGTTTTTAATATATATTTTGTTTATCCTGTCCAGGAAGTTATTCATATTCTTATTTTTCTAAGTATTTTATCAGAAAAAGGTGTTGGAATTTATTATTCACATTTTCTTCACCAATTGAGATTTTCAAGTGATTTCCTCTTCATTGGGTTAATGGGGTGTATTACATTGATTTTCTTAAATTGAACACCCATTTTGAATCCCATTTTGTCTTGGATAATAATTCTTGTAATATTCTCTTGGATTTGACATGCTGGCATTTGATAAGGGTTTTGCTTCTATATTTATGAGAGAAAATGTTCTTGTTTTTCTTTGTTATGTTTTACGTAGTTTTGGCATCACAATCGCTTTAGCCTTATAGAATGAGTTTGTATGCTTTATATATCTTGAATTCAAATTGCAATGTTTAGAAAAATATTGTAATTAATTCTTATTTGACTATTTCATAGATTTCATTATGGAAGTTGCTGATCCTTGACTTCTAGTTTTGGGAGTTTTTTTGATAACTAATTGAATCTCTTCACTATTATGTTTTTGTTGAGTTTTATTTCTTTTCAGTCAATTTAGACAAATTGCACATTTCTAGGATTTGGTCCATTTCTTCAACATTTTCTAGATTGTTGGCAGACAATTGTTCATAGATTTCACTCATAATACCTTTAATGTCAGCAATATCTAGCAACATCCCTGATTTCATTTTTGATTTTGGTAATTCACATGCTATTTATTGTTTCTTTTTCCATCTAAATAAACCTTCGCTATTTTATTGATCTTTACCAAGAAACAATTTCATTGGTTTACACAATTGTTTTTTCTATATTCTATGTCATTTCTCTTCATTTAATCTATATTATTTCTTTCCTTCTACAAGATATAGGTCCAGTTTGCCCTTCTTTTTCTATTTCCCACAAATAAAAATCAATATATCAATCCATAATTTCTTCCATTGCTAAAATCACAATATGTCTATAGTAGGATAACAGTATGTCTACTGTAGTCCAAAGTTCATTCCCCAATCCAGAGAATTCTGGGATGGTGATGTCTATGCCACACCTAATTGAGAGGAGCTGTGATCCTTTAGGGCTGATGGATGGGACTCTCTTACTTATGGGTGTATACTCTCTCAGATCATTGGTATGGTAGTTGTCCATCATCGTCTCCTTGCCAGTTGTCCTGGTGAAATCATTGAACTGGAGAGTAGGTGTTGGAATTCCATTGAGATTCAGGGCCCAGCTGGCACAGGGACAGCACCAAGATTTTAGTCTCTTGTACGTACTCCTACCAACTCTAGTACTAATTCTAGGTTCAAATGAAAGGGCAGAAAAGCAACGTGTAGGGAATATGGAGGTGGTGGTCACTGGAGGTTCTGAGGGCAGGAAATGGGAAAAACAGGTGTAATACGGGGGCATTTTAAGAACTTGGGAATTGTCCTGAAAGACATTGCAGTGACAGATGCAGACCATCATATATCTTACAATAACCTACAGAATTGAGTGCAAGAGAGTGTAAACTACAATGTAAATATTAGTCCATGCTTAGTGACAATGCTTCATAATGTGCTTATCAATTGCAATGAATGTATTTCACTAATGAAAGATGTTAATGAGGAAAAATGAGGGAGGTGTGGTGAGTGGGGCATATGAGAATCCCCTCTTTTTAATGTGATATTTGTGTAATATAAGTAACTTTTAAAATATTTTTTAATCAATATAGATCCTGAGAAAGCAAGTTACGATGGCTAAGAAACAGAAAAAAAAAACAGTAAGAAAAAAGTCTTTAAGTGTTTCAGATTTTGAAAATATTCAGAGAATATGAAACAACGCTTTTTAATGAGTTTTAGAAAATTAAAAATGTTGCAATTATATAAAATAGTATATTTCAATAATGAAATAAAGAGAACCTCTTAAGCTGAAATTTACAATGATGAAAATTTAAAATATCCAACTAGTGGGAGTGGGAGAAATTTATTTGCAGTGGAAACCAAAGACCCACCAACCCTGAAGCAGAAATGGAAAATAAACCAAATTTATTTCTGTGGACTTTCCTACATTTGACAATTTCTCTGTGTCCTTCCATTTATTGCCCATAAAACATTGCCTCTCATGATATTTTCTTATCACAGCAAAACAGATCCACAGACTGATTTCAGTCATTTATTGTTCCACAGATGGTTTCCTCCTTCCATAATAAATAAATACAATATGTCTTTATTCAGGAAACTCCAGGAGATGAAACATAAACCTAACCAGACTTAGGATGATGTATCTTAGAGCTATTAATATGTGGGTGCTTCCAATTCTTCTAAGAGGGGTGAACTGGAAGTGAGAAGAAATGGGAAGAGTGGCATTGGGGAAAGACATTAAGAGGTGAAATCCAGGAACTTCTCATCCAATACTGCTACTCTGGAATTTGTTTCTCTTTTAAACTCAGTTCTTGGCAATGGAGGAAGGAATTATTACTTCTATGTTTGTAATATACTCACTTAGACGGGGGCTACCCTATGATGCATTATAAGAGGCAAAGGCTCTGCCATAATTTTCTACTGTGTCTTGGTTTAAATGATTTGCCTTGTACCTGAGAGCGTTTATTCTCACTTCCACCCTCTGGAAGTGACAGTGTTGATCTTTTCTAAATTTCTCATGATAGAGTACCAAAATATTTATTCAAATCTTGGAATATAATACAATTAAACAGAACAGAGTTCACTCAAAATGTATCTTGTCCTCCTTCTATATAACATACATTTCATGGTTTACAGGCAGTAATCAAATCTCCCACTTCTCCAGGAAAAATGCTCATGTTTCCCTTTGTAGCTTGGTATTTATCCCTCACTGAATTTATGTAAGTGCCTTTGGCTGAAAGCTATATTTTAGGAACTCTCTTCAAGTTTTCCCTTTAAAGAAAACACACAAAAAACCCTAAACTTCACTTAAGTTTCACTGGTAATAGACAATATGATGTTTTGTTTTTTCCTTGTAGTCATTTATAGATTCTTAAACAATAAATTTAGTTTTACAGGAGAACAAATTTATATCCTTAGTTTAGATTGAATCATTGTTTCCACATGTTTTAGGGTCCTGGATTCTACTGACAACACCAGGAATACTTTTTTTTTTGGAGAAAAAGAGAACATGCAGGAATGGGGAAGTAAGAAAAGATATTTGTAAAACATAAGTTCTAGGAAAATATAATAGAGTTGAAAAGGTCTCCATCACTCACAGATGACATTTACTTAATAAAAAATCTTATGACTCAAATTACCAGCTAAGTATTTAGAAAGGCAACAGCGAAGCTTCTTAGTGGATTTTGAAAGATATACAATCACCCTCTCTCCAAAAATACACGCAAATTTTAAGTAAGTTTGGCATCCACAATTGAGTCTTCTTAGGTTGTGAGGGTGTTACCGTACAAGGCTCTTAGCAGCCTTTTCTCCCTCTTTGTGGCTTGTGTTGCTGTCCTCCAGAAGACGGGGAAATTGCAGATGTGATGCCTATTTAATCAATACTAAAGTCATGAGCCTCCTCCTACCTGACTGCAGAAAGGGGGCATATTTGTGTAGCCAACAATTTCGGTTGAGTCTTCTTGATTATACGGTGTTCCTGATTATAACAGAAGTATCAACTTTCATACCTGGCCTGTTTTCGGTGTTATCTAACTTCCAATTATTGAAAGATATAACTCTAGTTTCTTCTATAAGATAAGTGTGCATGCTTACTATGTTTTTTTCTCAAAATTCTTTTTCAAAAATTAGTTGACCTTTTTTATTTTTAAAGAAGCTTTAGATTATATAAATGTTACTTAAAAATTGTAGGAGATTCCCATATGCCACGCTCAATTAACCTCCCACACTTCACCACATTAACAACATGTTTCATTAGAGTTGTACATTTGTTAACCTCGAAGAACACATATTGAAATATTAGTACTAACCATGGACTATATTTTTTATTATACTTTACACTCAGTCTCACACAACTTTCTAAGTTATGACAAAAAGTATAATGGCCCTGTTTCCATCACTGCAATGTCATGTAGAATTCCCATGTCTCCAAAATGTCTCCAATATTACACTTATTCTTCTTCCCTTCCCTCCCCTCAGAACCTCTGGTGGCCTCTGCCTTTATATCAATGATAAATGTTCTTCCATTGATGGAATATCCATCTATAATAGAAAAAGAAATAAGTCTATTTATTATAATGAACAACAGGATTAAGTCAAAATTCTTAAAAGCTTTTATTTGGAAAGAGATTTCTGCTTAAAAATAAGCCTTTCATATAAACTATTCTTGTACAAGAACTGATTGCAAAATAACAGTCTTGTAGGGTAGTAACTGGAAATTGATACGTCAAATTCTTGTCGGTGAGAAGACTAATGATACTATTTCCACTGGATAAATGTAAATGATTATGCTTGTATAGCTTGGAAAAAATGATTCATAATACATCGTTTGCAGTAACATCTAAAGAGAGTACCTAGGAAAGATTTTGACAAATAGGTTTATGTGATAAACAATTTTACTGAGAATCCTAATTCAAGTAATGTGTAATAAGATGGGGCTCTTACACTGGACGGAATTCCACAAAGAAATGACAAGCTGAGGATTTTTAATTCTCAGATTATGGTGCAATCAAAACATAGACATTTTATGAAACTACATGAATGAACTATCATTCATAGAAAATTGCAGTTCTGATGTGTTTATGACTTACATAATAGACTGAACCAGTGCATTAGTAAAGTGCAATTGAAAATGAATTCACAGCATTCCCAAAGAATATGAAGTGAATACAAATATATAAGCAATTCTGAATATTTTCAAAAATGACCATTAGGTCAGAGAAATCACTAATTCCAAAATGCCACTCTGGTTTGACATTTGTAAAGATGGCACGTAAATCAGTTGATGAATGACACATTCATCTTAGTCTACCTTAGAAAGAAAATAGCAAGCCTACATAAAAATCTGAAATTATGTCCTAATATCTAGTTTTAATAGTAGAAATAGATATAGTAGGAGGTGGAGAAAAGCACACGTTTGCTTTTTAAAGTGTGTAAATGAGACAAGTATTATAGGGAGTGCTGAAAGAAATTCCCAGATAATATCCTTCATTATGAAAATAATTTTTAAAGGGCAGCCTTATGTCACCAGAAGAATGATAGAATATATTGAGACCATTATTGTTTGAAGAATCAGGGATTGTGTTGTTGATTACAACCTCACTTAACTTATGATATTGAATGTGCAGGAGAAAGGCACATATTGCAGATGGAATGTCGATTATTGTAAAGCAGTCAGATGATATCTCCAGTTCAGGATATGACCTCTTTCAGGAACCAATGAACAAAAACCTTGGTAGCTGGTACAGAGCCTTTGTTAGGTGAGCTTATTTTTCACTCACACCATAAAACACAAGCAGTTTCTTTCATCTGGCAGTGAATGTAGTACACCTTCATCCCTCCAGCACCTGCTATAGTTTTATATACAGAATAACCTGAATGAAAAATTTTACTGCTGAAAATCCAGTCAGCAGTTTCTACCTTCAATCATGATCCTGGGGAATACAATGAGAGAACACATGATGTAAAATAATACAAAATAAACAGGTATCCTTGATGTACAAAAATTAAGAAATATATATTTTTTCTTAAGCAAATACAAGATCATCTCTCTATACACTTATAATGTACATAGATTAATACCTCCTCTAACCCATATTTTATTCCTCCATCCTGTAGTCCCTGGGATGGCAGTGTCCACTCCACTCTAAATTGGGAGAAGGCTTAGATCTCACATGGTGGATGGATGGAAGTCTCCTGCTTGCAGTTGTAGTCTCTCTCAGATCCCTGGTATGGTGGATGACCATCCTAACCTCCCTGTTACCTGACACGGGAAAGTTCAATGAATTGGGGAGCAGGTGTTGTAATTCTGTTGTGACTCATTCTAGTCTCCTGAGCATACAACAACCCCAGCACCAACCACAGGTTCAGTAAAAGTGACAGACGAGGAATGTGCAGAGAGGTCACATCTGAGTCCAACTGCATCACACTTCAGAGCACAAATTCCAAAGTAGGGCCTTCTGACCAGGCACAGAACTTCAGAGCCATCTGCGATGACCATAGGAATGAGGTGTCTCTGTAGCCCTCAGGAGCACCACAACTTGGGGTAGTATCTACTTGGGCTATCTCTGAAATCCTGCCGAGGGGTGCATAAGCCCAACCCATCGGATGACCTCCTGATTCATTTTGAAGTCTCTTACCCACAAGAACTCATTTGTCTTTCACATTTCCCCTTTATATTCAAGGTCTTTTTCTAGTTGTATCTCCAATTGATGCTTGTTAGTAATCCCTCTGCACCAGAGATGCTCAACCCAGGGGTCATGTCCCAAACTGGGGGGGGGAAGGTAATATTGAGTTGGCTTAGGGAGTGGCCACATTTGAGCAACATGGATGCTTTCAGGAGGTAACACTTAAGCACCTTGCAGCTCTATACCTAGTTGAAATTTCAAGCACACAGGCTCATGAGTATAGTCATCAGTATCAATGGCCCATCATTGGGCCATCCTTCCTCACTGGTCTTTGTCCTTACACTTGGGGGATAGTTGCTCCTCAATTGGGGAGTGCAACATAGTTTTCCAGAATCAGAACTCAGTACTCCTTCACTGTGTGAATCTTTACCTACAATGACAATATCCAATGAATATCCAAATATATCTATATACCCTATATGAATGGTCTGGAGAACTCCCTCTCACCCATGCATCCCCATCAATGACATCCTACACCAGTGCTCCTGCCCTGAAATGGTTAAAATGCTCTGTGATCCAACACTTCTTAAAAAAATGGAAGGTAATATATTTTTAAATGCAATTAGTAGGAAAATGAAATAGTAGTGATAGGTTTAAAGATTAGAAATAGAATGCATACTAATTAAGAAAAACTAAAATAAAGTGAAAAATAAATTGGGTATTAAAAATGAAAAATATCATAAACTTTTTTGAAATTTTGCCTTTCATTATTGTAGTAAGCGTTGCCTTGTATGTACAGTAGCAAAGCCATCTCTTCCATTCCTTTATCAGTGTTTTCATCCTTTATTAAAACAATTTTTATTAGGTCTTCAAAAAGTTTTAGATCACAATAAAGTTACATGTACAATATAGGGGACTCCCATATGCCCAACATCAAATGCTTCTCTCCCTTCTCAGCCATTATCTTTTAACAGGTGGATGTAATATTTGCTATAGCTGATGTACAGTTATTAAAACAGAGCTACTAACTGTGGTTTCACTATGTTTTACATATTAAACTCTACAATTTTATAACAATTTGTTTGTGTTATGGTTTATATTTTAGACTACACACTTTTAAAATTTTTTGGTGAAATTTAACATGGCCTATATCCATCATTGCATGATTTTGTGGAACACTTCCATTGCCCTTGGTTAATCCTCTTCCATCTATTCTATTCCTCTCTTCCCCACCCCTTGGGGTCCACAGTGACAACCAAGCCTCATTGCTTGAAGGACAAGATTCACAGATATTGCAACAATGCAGAGGGTTTGATACACTATTCTGTCTGGAGACAGTTGCTATGGGAGTTTCTGAGGGCAGGGTGAGCAAAGAAGAGGTGTGATATGGGGACAGTTTCAATGCTTGGAGTTGTACTGAATGATATTGCAGAGACAGATGCACGATATTACATATACTGCCATAACCCACTAAATGGACTGGGGGAGAGTGCAAATTACAATGCAAATTATAATCCATGCTGTGCAGCATTGCTTCAAAATGTACTCATCAAATGCAATGAATGTGCCACACTGATGAAAGAGGTTGTTGATGTGGGAGGAGTGGGGGATGGGGAGTTGCATATATGGGAAACTCATATTTTTTACTCTTTCATTTTGTGAGATCTATGTATCTTTAAAAGGACAACAAAAATTTCATTCCCAAGGGGAAAAAAAAAAACCCTAGGGTTTGATTTCTGTTAATCATGAGCACTTTTGTAAAGTTGAGACAAAGTATCCTTTTATAGACAGAAGGTTTCTCAGCTTTTTAAAGGCCTGCTTTATGTCCTTGTTTCTAAGACTGTAGATAAAAGGGTTCAGCATGGGAGTGACCACCGTGTACATCACTGAGGCTACTGCATTTGCCCTTGAGTTTTGGGAAGCAGCAGAGCTAAGATACACTCCAAGACTTGTACCATAAAACAAGGTCACTACTGAGAGGTGAGACCCACAAGTAGAAAATGCTTTATATTTACCACCAGCTGTTGAGATTCTCAAAATAGAGGATATAATCTTATAGTAAGAGAAAAAGATCCCAGTGAGTGGTACAAACCCCAGAAGTCCAGTTGCAAAATACATCACTATGTCATTGAGGAAGGTGTCAGAACAAGCACGTCTGACTACCTGATTAAGTTCACAGAAAAAGTGGGACATTTCCAACTCTGTACAAAAGGACAATCGCAAAATCATTAAGTCAAGCAAAAGAGAGTTCAGCACACTCAATAACCAGGATGCCAGTAGCAGGAGTACACAAACCTGTGGGTTCACGATGACCGTATAATGCAGGGGGTGACAGATTGCCACGAAGCGGTCATAAGCCATCGCAGTCAAATAGAAGTTATCTAATTGTCCAAAAAACATGAAAAAATACATCTGGGTGAGACAGTTTTCAAAAGTTATGATTTTGTTTCCTGTCCGTATATTCAGCAGCATCTTTGGTACAGTGGTGGAGGTGAAACAGATATCTGTAAAAGACAGGTTGGAGAGGAAGAAATACATGGGTGTGTGGAGGTGGGAGTCTGAGATGATGGCCAGGATGATGAGCAGGTTTCCAAAGAAGGTAACCAGGTACATGGACAGGAACAGCCCAAAGAGTAGAGACTGAACCTCTGTATCTTCTGAGAGCCCCAGGAGGATGAATTCTAAAACATATGTTTGGTTTTCTGTTTCCATGTAGATGTTGAATTTCCTGGAAGAGATATCAAAGCAATGCAATTTTAGCCACAAGCAGTGATCAGAAAAATATAATAAATGGTATTGTTTGTATTGTAATTACAGTAAATTAATATTTTTATGTATTTTATATAGATTTCGTACTCTTTTCTGAACATGTCAGAAAAAACATATGTTCCTCCTTCTCCTTGATAGTTTTGCTGACTAGAAATCCCTGTCCATGATTTTGGCAAGGCAATATTTTCCATGATAAATACTCTCAGACTTTATTTTGAGCAACAAACGCTATGACCAGTATTTGATACCCTGTGACAAAATAGTAAAGAAGAAGAACTAAGTTGTAGGAACCATATTATTTGGTTGCAAGTTACTTAAAAAAATAATTAAAATAATCCTATTGGTGTAATGGACAAATGACCTCATGCAAATGGGTTCCACTGATGTTTTGCAAAGGACAAGGGCAATTCATTGTAGAAAGTATGGTCTTCTCAAAAAGCATTGTTGGAAAAATAGGATGTACTGATATCAAACAAAAAAGGAATTTAGGCACTGATTGAATTTATTTCACAAAAATTGAATAAAAATTAATCATACCACTTTATAGTAAAATGCATTGTAAAAGTGCTAGACTAAAACCTAAAGAATATCTAAGGATCCATAGGATGGTAATGAGTTTTTAGGTATAGTAATGAAAGCATAATCCATGAGAGATTAAAATTTATAAGTCAGTGTTTATTATAATGTAAAAGATTGGTTCTGTAAAAGACATTGGTAAGGGGTTGTAAGAAAATGTACAAATATGGAAAAATATTTACAAAATATATCTGATAAATGATTTTGTATCTACACATACAAATGTACAAATTAATATTAATACCACAAAATAAGAAAGCTAATGCTGAATTTTTAAAAAAAAATTGTCAATACATATGAACAGAATCCTAATATAAGAAGATATACACTTCCCAAATAAGCATACAAAAAGAAATTCAACCTCACTGGCACCTAGGTATTATTACCAAGTGCCAACTAGCAATGCATCTGGAAAATGACCTTGATCAAAAACGGGAAATATTAAAGGCAGATGAGTTTTATGACTAAGAGTTTTCAAAGTGAGTTTGGAAGTCATTTCAGAGGTTACAGTAATACACGTCTCAGCAGAATCTCACTGACTGTTACAGTAAACAGTGCCTCAAACAGCAGGAATCCTGATGGTTCTACAGATACCTAGACACTAAAAGCAGTGCAGAAAATCTCAGGAATTTGGCACCCTATCAGTAGGCCTTACTTTGGAATTTATGCTTTCCAGTGTAAAAGAGTTAGACTCATTTGTAGATTTCCAACATGTGGCTCTTCTCTACATTTTATTTACATAAGAACCATGTGTTGGCTCTATCCTTCTTAAATATATGTCCCAAAGCCTTAAATCTTTGGTCTGTTCAATGTGCCTGTTGAGCCGTCAATCTAAACAGAGTTTCAAAACCTTCTCCTCCATTCATTGGACATATGCAGAATGACTAACAAGGAGATGATAATAGACAACACCCATCACAAGGAAGTAAGAGTGTCTGCAACTGCAAGCAAGATAGTACCGCCCATATACCACATGGGGCCTAAGCCCCCTCTCAATTAGAAACAGAGTAGGCATCACGATCACAAAATCCTCAAGAATGGGGAATGAACAATGGACTAAAGCAGACTTAATATTTTCCTATTATAGACATTATTATTCTAGCAATGGAAGAATGTTTATCATTGATATAAAGGCCATGGCCACCAGAGATTCTGAGAGGAGGGAGAGTGAAGAATAGGTGTAAAGTCAGGGCATTTTCAGGACATTGGGATTTTCTGCATGACGCTGCAATGATGGACACAGGCCATTATATGTTTTGTCATTACCTACATTTTTGCAGGACAGACTATATTAACTGTGATATAAACTATAGTCCACAGTTAATAGTACTGCTTCAATATGTGTTCATCAATTGTAGCCAATGTACTGTTCTAATGAAAGATGTTACAATGGAAAAGAGTGGGAGAGAGAAGGGGTGGGGCATATGGGACCCCTCTTTGTTTTATGTAGCATTTCAGTAAGCTAAACTTACTTTAAAAACTTAAAAATTTAAATAAATAAATGAATAAATAAATTAATTAAAATCTTTTAAACAGTTAAACACCATTTGTCATTAGAGAATTGCAAGACGAAAACCAAAATGATATAGGCCCACATGCTTATTAGAAGAGATAAAAACCTAAAAACTAAGAATATCAATTGCTATTGAGTATGTGGAGCAATACATCTCTTGTTCATTGCTAGTGAGAACACAAAATTTTTCTGTCAGAAGACAGTTAAGCAGTTTCTTTTAAAACTAAACATTGTCTTAAAATACAATCCAACAGTTGTGCTTTTAGGTATATATGTGGGTGATATGAAAACTGGAGTCCACACAAAAGTCCACACGTGAATGTTTACAGAAGATGTATTTGTAACCTCCAAATCTGAAAGCAAACAAAATGTTGCTCAACCAATACACCAGGGAACTGAGAGAGACCAAGAGTGGAAGCAGGAGAATTAGATCCATGTGGGATCTAAGGCCCCTCTAGATTGAGAGGTGGAGTGGACATCACCATCCCAGGGTCCTCAGGATGGAGGAATAAAATAAAGATTAGAGTGTACTTAATGGTATTTTACTATGGACTTATTGTGACTCTAGCAATGGAAGAAACTGTATCATTTTTGTGGAGACTGTGACCATTGGAGTTGCTGAGGGCAGGGAGAGGGATGAAGAGGATGAGATATGGTTGCTTTTTTGGGACTTGGAATTGTCCTGAATGATATCACAGGGAAAGATGCAGGGCATTATATATTCTGACATAACGCACTGAATAGACTGAGAGAATGTAAACTCACATGTAAACTATAACCCAAGCTGTGTAGCAATGTTCCAAAATCTATTCATCAAAAGAAAGAAAGGTGCCACACTGATGAAAGAAGTTGCTAATGGGGGAGGATTGGGGAGAATGAGGAGTTGGGTATATGAGAAACTCTTATATTTTTAAAGTTAAAATTTGGTGTGATATGTGTATCTTTAATAAAGAAGACAATTTTAAAATCTGCTAAAAAATCTCCTAGCCCATTTATAAAAACTAACAAGGAAAGTCTTCATCTCTTAGTGAACATAATCTAATAATGACTGAAGTAATGAATGCACAACTATGTAATCATTTCAAATACAACAGATTGTGCATATAAGAGGAATTGTATCCTTAAATAAAAAAGAACTTATTTTAAACCCTCACCACATCTTATGGTTATATTGATTGTACTTTTGTGTCCATGTCATCTATTATTGGTGCAATTCTATCCCCTTCTCCTTCTGAAATTACTCAAAATCCTCCTTCAATTCTTATTACAATTAAAATCTCCCTTGTGATGACTTCACTAACCCCCACAGGATGAGTCTATACTTTTTGATCCACTTCACCAGGATTCCAGAGCCACTTCAAGATATTGGACATACTCATTTCTATGTGTGTAACCCCATTTGGATGTAATCTCCTTAACATGAGGAACAAAATCTTACTCATTTCTTTATCCCCAAAATCATATTTACAGCTCACCATGAAGTAACTGATAGCTAAACATATGTTGAATGACTAAAAGAAAAAAATGAAAAAATGCAGTTAAAGAGATAATTTCAGGAATTGTAGAGAAAGAAGAAAAAGTGAAACAAGGAAAAATGCTTTTGAGAGAGGGTAGACCCAAGAATGAGAGGTCAGAGAAGACAGATTGGAAAAAAAATCTATTTTAGTGTATCTGCTATCTATTTCTGCTCAGGCTTTTGAATAAGACAGGACTTTGTGTTTTAAGTTTTCTCTATGGTCATAATCTGTTGATGTCCTTAAAGCTTCTACCAATAAATGGCATTCTTGGAGCCAAAATACTTTCCCTCAGTGCCTGCAAAGATTCCAAGCTTGAAATTACCAAGATTGAAATTACCAAGACAGGGTCTATGTTCACCAATGCAGGTTCATCCTTGAATGATGGAAGAAGTTGGAAGCGCTGCTCCCAGGAATAAAAGTGAGATGGAAAGAGTCATAAGGTCTATAGAAGACAAATTGTGTTTTCTTTTCTCCAGAGATAAGCATACTTGATTTGATATAGGGAAGAGGAAGCACATAGAGTTTCTGTGCAATTAGGGATTCCATTCTCATGAGCCACATTAATGAAGTATTCTTTTGTCTCAATACTCACTAAGATAATTTATTCTTTGGAAATAAGAAAAGAAATCACAATGCAAACTTGTGCCAGTTTTGTCACTTTTGACAGTTTTGGAGCTCCCTGTTTACCTTTTATCCCTGTGGACACCTACCTCACAGAAGGAGGTCACCCCTATTAACTTGCGGGATCTAGTATTGCCAGGTTTACCATATTGATGTCCCTCTTGTTGATTGTGGAGAAAGATCCTGGGTACACTAAATTATTTTATTTCCCAATTTTTCTTCTCTGGAGTTGGCTCTAATGAATGGAGCCACCCACTCACAAGAGGATTTCCTCTTGTCTAACTGCTTCTCCTTTCTCCCCCATAGATATCAATATCTGTTCAACCCAGACAACCATTTGATTTCTCAGTCATTCAACAAATATTTATTCAGTAATACCATTTGGTAAACCTATACTACATTCTGGTAATGAAGAGAAGACAAAGGTACTGTGTTTCCTCACAAACTGTTCACAGTTTTAAAAGCCAAGGGATGAGCACTCACACACTCCCTAGAAGCTTGCCCCAGTTGCACCCTGTGTCAGAGGCACCCAGCCAATACCCTAAATCAGTAACCCTTCCTTATTATATTGTCTAAAACATTTTCTCAACATTGTAGTCTCAACCCTCACCCACCAATCCCCTGTGTTCACCTGTTCCACACCCAACACACTCACAATTCCATGGACCATCCAACCCAGCATGTTATATCAGTGAGTGTAGACCAATACAATGAATAGGAATTGTTGTACGCCCATAAAGGAGAGGCCCCATTGATGTTCTCAAATAGAGACAATGACCACTGGAGGCTCTTAGGGCAAGGAGAGGGAAAAACAGTTTTTTACAGGGATGCATTTTGTGGGCATGGACTTGACCTTGACCTGAATAACTTCATAAAGACAGATATAGGCCATTATATATCTTCCCATAACCTAAAGGATTGTGTGGGAGAGAGGGTCAACTACAGTATAAACTATAATACATGCTCAGTAGCAATGTCCCAAAATGTGTTTATCAATTGCAATGAATGTACCTCACTAATGAAAGATGTTGTATCTTTGGGAAAACGTGGGAGCTATGGGGATTGGGGTATATATGAAAATTCCTATGCTTTTTTTCTCTATTTTTTTTAATGTTACATTCAAAAAATTTAAGATATCGCCATATACACCTCATTGTCCTGATCCCAATCTTCCCACATCAACAACTTCTTTCATCATCGTGGGACATTAATTGCATTCGGTTATTACATTTTGGAGCATTGCTGCACCACATAGATAATGGTTTATATTGTAGTTTACACTATCCCCCAGTCCACCCAGTGGGCCATGGCAGGACATATAACATCAAGCATCTGTCCCTGCAGTAGCAGTCAGGACAACTCCAAGTCCTGAAAATGCCCCCACCTCATATCTCTTCTTCCCTTTCCCTATCATCATCAGCAGCTACCGTGGCCACTTTCTCCACACCAATGCTACAATTTATGCCATTACTAATCACAATATTTCCATAGTAGAATATCAGTAAGTCCACTCTAATTTATACTCGCCTCTTCCATCCTGTGGACCCTGGGATGGTTATGTCCACTCCACCTCTTTATCGAGAGGTGGATGATGGATGCAATTCTACTTGCAGTTGTAGGCACTCTTGACTCCTTGTGGTGATGGTTGACCATCTTCACCTCCATGTTAGCTGGCTGGGGTAAGGCCAATAAACCAGACGGTAGGAGTTTTAAGTCTGCTTAGGTTCAGGGCCTGGCTGTCATGACAGCCAAATATATACAAGCCGGTACTGGTTCTCCCGAGGGCTACAGAGACCCACATGTTCTATGGTCACAGCAGATGACTCTGGAGTTCAGTGCCATGTCAGTTGGCCCTACTTTGGAGTTTGTGACCCTGAGTATGGAGTTGGACTCAGATGTGACCTTTCTACACATGCCTCTTCTGTTACTTTTACTGGACCTGTGGTTGGCACTGAGTTTGGTGTATACTCAGACCTATGCTTTTCATGGAGCATTTATGTAATCTTTGTATCTATAAAAGTTTTTAAAAAAATATTTAAAATAAAAGAAACCAGTCTAAATAGGATGAGACTAAAAAACAGGGACATTAGAATGATCACTGGTTGCCCAGGCTTTAGGGAGAGGGAAGGGGCATTGAATAGGTGAAGCTCAGGAATTTTCAGAAGAGTGAGACTCTATTATACTGTAACTGAACACATATGACATGATGCATTTGTTAAAACCTACTGAAATTGACAACATCCAAATTTGCAAATAATCTAACTGTATTGCTAAGGCATGAAATACCCTGACAAGGGAATGGGAGGAAAAGATGCTGACATAGTAATATTAGATATGAGCAGAGTCTGTAAAATGAAATCAGTGGACACTGTACACCAGTATGGTACTCTAGTTAACAATGTCTCCCATCAGGGTATGGGTTAAAAATTCTTTTACTTCTATACATATACACTGGAATCAAGTAATGAAGTAAATGAATAGAATATGGGAAATATGCTACTCTCTGTGGTGTTAAGGATTACAGATAATCACGGGGAGGATGCTGGAGTGTTCTGTGAATGGTTTAGAGGTAGACACATCAGTGCGAACTCATGTGGAGGTGAATATAGCTCCACAGAGTTGTGTGTGGAAATATTTACAAATAAATGTATATACATAGAATTGTGTACATATGTGTATTTCTTTGTAATATCCATGGAAATGGCTCAGTAGCAAGGCACATATAGTGTCCACACTTTGGATATTAACAACTTCTTTGCAAGTATTTTCTTAGAAAAATAGCTGCCTGCAGGAATTCGTCGAAAAATTAACAAAAAGAGCGTGGAACATCTCGTAGTACCAAAAAGTAAATATGTGGAAAAATAAAACTGGCAATTATGGGAATAATTTCAAATAGACACAAGGCACAGCCAAGAGGGCCCCAATGTTCAAAATTGGAATAAACTGAAAAACGAAATAAAGTAGTACTGTATCACATACTAAAGTAAAAAAATAAATGTCATGAATTAAACCTGATATAAATAATTGAATAAATAAATAATATATATTTACTATGAAGATGAATTCCATAATATTTGGAGATACATTTCTCTCAAGGCAGTGTCACAAACATCACACTCCTGAATGTGGGATTCACATATTTATTTCTTTCCAATGGTCATATTTGGAAATGCAGGGAATTGAGGAAATATAACCTCAAAACATTGTTGATCAAAGTCAACATTAACAGTGGTAAAATAAGTCACCTTGAGAGGGTGCAGCCTGGATATGATGCATTGAAAATGGCACATTATCCTGGTGTCTTGCTCCAAAATCCCATTATCCAGTCAAATCAAGAGAAGAACATCAGGCAAATTCAGACTGAGGGGCGATTCACAAAATACCCAACCTATATTCCTCAAAAGCATATAGGTCATCAAAAATAGGTGATACTGAGAAGCCATCACTGCCTGAATGGCTTAAGAATTTTTGAAAATAAATGTAATGTGCTATTCTGGCATAAGAAGAAGGGAAAGTAGGTGAGAATTTCTTGAAAATCCTCTGTACTATCCTTGCAATTTTTTTTCTGTAAATCTAACACTGTTTTAAAATATTAATTTTAATAAGAAATAAATTATTAGTGAAGTGCAAAATCCTAGAAACATTGAATCCCAAGATTCAATCCATCACAATTACATTTGCACACTTTGGATAAGAATGCAGCATTTATGTCTCACATTATTTTTCCATTAAACCAGAATAGTGAAAAACAATTTCACCAAATAATTGAATTAAATAAAATAATGAATATAAAATATTTTACTTTGTGCCTAGTATAATAATGAATATTTTTCCATTGTAGTTCAAGCCCACACTAATTCACTTCCCACAATCACTGCGCTATTTCCTTCCCTTCTACTCTCTGCAGGGTTTTGGCAACAGTGATAGTCACATTGACCCAGAGTGAGATTTTATCATAGCAAGTCATTTCACAATCATCACCATCTATAAACCTGCTCTGACTCTCAATAACTTCAAACATAAATATCCACCTTGTGGACAAAACACCCGGCTCTCAATTATCTGGTTGCTGCCAAACCGGCCAGCTTCATTTTCCCCTTTTCACATCCTGCCCCTTCATTTTTCATCAGATATCAAGAAGTACTTTTTTCTCTCTATTTTTTTAAATGTTACATTTGAAAAATATAAGAGGTCCCCATATAACCCCACCCTATTTTTAAAACCTCACAACACCATATGGTTATATCGATTGGTCTTTGTTCCTCTCACTTCTTCTTGGCATGCTTCTTTCCCTTTCTCCTCTTGAAGTTACCCCAATCCCAATTTCCAGACACAGTGCAATCGTCTCCCTTGTGAAGGCTTCACTAGTCTTCACAGAATGAGTTTAAACTTTTGGAGTCACTTCAACAGGATATCAATAACCAGAGGATATTTCATATAGTCAATTCTATTTCTTGTTGCACATAACTTTTGAGATAAGGAACAATGTTTAACTCATCTCTTTATTCACAAAGTATTACTTAGTGACTACCATGAGGTGTTTGATGAATAAATGGTTGTTGAATGACAAAAATTAAAGATGAATGAGGGAAAGAGATGTGGCTCCAGTATTTGGGCTTCTGTCAACCATATGGAGGGTCCAGGGTTCAGTGCCCAAGGGCTCCTGGAGAAGGCAAGCTGGCCTGCATGGTGAGCTGGGCCCCACGGAGTGCTGGCCCAAGCAGGAGGGCCACCTCATGTAGGAGTGCCACCCCACATGGGAGTGCTGCCTTGCACAGGAATACAGCCCCATGTGTGTATGCTGGTCAACACGGAGAAGCTGGCACAGCAAGATGACACTACAAGAGACAAAGAGGAGAGAGAGTGAGAAGACAAAGCATAACAGGGAGCTGAGGTGGTGCTAAGAGAAAGATTTCCTCTCTCACACTCTGGAAGGTCCCAGGATCACTTCCCAGAGCCACCTAATGAGAATACATGCAGACACAGAAAAGAACACGCAGCAAATGGTCACAGAGAGCAGACAATGGGGCATTGGGGTGAGGGAGAAATAAATAAAATATATCTTTAAAACATGAATGAATGTGGTTAAGCAGATACTTGGAACAACGTAAACAAAGAAGAAGCAGTGAAAAATGCAGCTTGGAGAGTGAAGCCCCATGAATGAGAGCTAATGCCGAGGAATCAGATTGGAGAGAGAAGATCATTTGTTGTATCCATTATCTCCCTCCACGATCAGGCTTTTTAAGAAGGCAGAACTTTATATTTTAAGCATTCTTTATGTGCATAACCTTTTGATGTCCCTAACGTTTCTACCAATAACAGGGTCCCTGAAGCCATGATATATTCCCCCAAAACCTTTGAAGACTCTGTGACTTACCTAGAAATTATCAAAGCAGAGTCTGAGTTCACCAATACAGATTATTCTTTGAATGAAGTGGATGAAATTGGAAACTCTGCTCCAGGAAGGGCAGGGAGAAGAAATCTGTTTTCTCAAGACCAGTTAGTAGTAAAATAGATTTGAGAGAATGCAGAGGAAACATTTAGAGATTCCGTGCCTTTAGGGATTTCATTCCCATATGTCTCATTAATGAAGTATTCTTTTGTTTTTCTACTTTCTGTAATTTACTTCTCTGGAGGTAAGAAAGAAAAATACAATGAAAACTTGTGCCAGTTTTGTCCCATGGGAGACAGCTATGGAGCTCCATTTTCATGTCTTATCTCGGTGGATTCCTTCCTCTCAAGATGTTGTCATCTCTCTATAGATGTGTGCTCTAATATTGCAAGATTTTCCAAAATGATTTCTTTACCTTTGATTTGGAGAGGGAATCTGGGTACATGAAGATACCTTCTGCCTCCAGTCTGTTCCTCTGGAGTTGGCTTCCATGCATGGGGCCACCATCTCTTAAGAGAATTTTCCCTTGTGTCATCGATTTCCTTTCTCCACCTTGGGCAGCAATAACATTTGGTAGTTTAGGTTCAGTGTGCCCTTCTTTTTCTAGCTCACCCAGATCCGTAGATAGCTTACTGATTAAAGATCATTCTTCTTCTTTAACATGGGCACTCATATCTATAATTTCTCTGATTCTTTTAAGTGCATCCCTAATATGATCTAATGAAAGGATTTAATTAAGACAAAATGAAAAATTGAAATGAACCTTGCTAGGGAGAGCACTTCAAATGCCAGCTGCAGTTCTGGTAGACTGTTAACTCCGAAGGGCTTTAGATTCTACATTAGTGAATAGGGTCCATAATAAGAAAAATCCCACATCTCTCCTAAGTGGAAATTCTACTAAAAAAAATCCTGGTTAAATGTGGGGCCCTTGGAATTATAGCTGCACTTTTTTTCCTGTTGAATATATTCTTTTATTGTTTTTCTTTTTTTGAAAAAGATAAATAGATCTCAAAAAAAGTTACATTAAAAAACATAGGAGATTCCTGTATACCTGACTTCCTAACCCCACCACTCCTCCCACATCAACATCCTCTTTCATCCTTAGGGCACATTCTTTGCATTTGGTGAACACACCCTGGAGCACAGCTAAACTGCATGGACCATAGTTTACATTATAGTTCACACTCTCCACCAGTCCATCCAGTGGGTTTTTGCAGAATAAACAAGGTCCTACATCTGTCCCTGAAATATCATTCAGCATAACTCCAAGTCCCAAAAACAGCCGACATCACAACTCTTCCCCCTTCTTCCTGCCCTCAGGAACCTCTGTGGCTACTGACTCCACATCAACGATACAAGTACTTCAAGTGTTAGAGTCATGAAATTCTAAACAAGAATACCAGCAAACCCACTCCATTGATATTAAAATCCTACCCTTGTGGACCCTGGGATGGCAATGTCCATTCCACCTCTAAATCGAGGTGGAACTTAGGTCCCACATGGCTGATGGATGTTATTCTCCTGCATGCAGTTGGAGACTCTCTCAGTTCCCTGGTGTAGTGGTTGACCATTCTCACCTCCCCATCAGTTGATCTGGACATATCCAATGAATCAGATAGTAGGATTTGCAACTCAGGTGAGGTTCAGGGCCCAGCTGATACATGGACTGTTCAGAGGTTCAAGTCTCTTGAGCATAAACAAATCCCAGTACCAATCACAGTTCAGTAAAATTCACAGAAGAGGCATGTGTAGAAAGGTCACATATGAGTTCAAGTCCATCACATTCAGGAGCACAAATTCAATAATAGGGCTCACTGGCAAGGCATAGAACTCCAGAGCCATCTGTCATGACCATAGAACCTGGGTGTCTCCATAGCCCTCAGAAGTACCACTAACTCAGCTTGTGTCTACTTTGGCTCTCTATTGGGATCCTTCTGAGATGTGTTTAAGCGTGGCCCCCGATGACATTCCAAATCATTTTGAAGTCCTTAACCATACAAATTCAGTTGTCTTTACATTTCCCCCTTTTATTCAATATCTTTTTGTAGTTGTATCACTAGCTATTGATGGTAGTAATCCCTCAGTGTCAGGGAGGCTCATCACCAGGAGTCATGCCCCATGCTGGAGGAAAGGTAATGCATTTAGTTACTGAGTTTGGCTTAGAGAATGACCCCATTTGAGCACCATGGAGGCCCTCAGGAAGTAACTCTTAGGCACCATGCATCTCTAGGCCTAGATGAAATTTCAAGCACACAGACTCATAAGCATAATCGTCAATATCAAGGGCCCATCATTGGACCATCCTTCTTCACTGGTCTTTGCCCTTTGCAATTGAGGGATTTTTGTTGTTCCATTGGGGAATGTGACAGAAATTCCCCATATGGGAATTCAGTACTCCCTCAGTTGTCATGTGTAACACTATCCACTATGAAAATACCTAACAAACATCCGAACATGTCTTTATCCTAGATATGCATGCCATGGAGAACTCCCTCATCCCCATGCATTGTCCATGAAGGACACACCACACCAGTGCTCCTCCCCTGCCATAGATGAACCCCTCTGTGATCCAAAACTTCGTCAAAAATGAAGCCTAATATATTGTCAAATTCAATCAGTAGGATAATGAAATAATTTTGAAAGAATAAAGATTAGAAACAGAACATGTAATAATTTAGAAATACTAAAAGAAAGTAAAAAATAAAATGGTGAATTAAAAATGAAAAATATCATAAATCTTTGTTTTTGACATTTTGCCTTTCGTTACACTAATAGGTGTTTCCCTGCATGTAGAGTGGGCAGGCAATCTCCCCCATTTCTACCTCAGTGTCTATAGTCTTTTTATGTCTTTAATTTTGCCTTCCAAGAAGTTTTAGATAATAGTAAATTCACATGTACAATATAGGGGACTACCTTTTATCCAACATCAAAACCTTTTCCCACTTCCCCAGCAACGACCTTTTTACATGTAGATTTTAGATTTGCTACAGCTATGTACAGATATTGAAACATAGCTATCAATCATGGTTCCATTATAGTTTATATTACGGTTTATATTTGAGGCTGTACCTTTTTCTAAGTTTTTGGTTACATTGTGGTTTAAGTTTTAGGCTATGCACTTTTACAAATTTTGGGTGAAATTTAACATGGCTTATATATACATCATTTCACAAAATTGTTGGACACTTCCTTTGCTCCCCACTTACCCCCACTTCCACACATTCTGTCCCTCTCTGCTCCTCCTCTCAGGGCCCACAGTGACAACGACTCTTCACCTCTTGAAGGATAGGAATCCTAGATATTTGAAACAATGCTGAATGCTTGACTTTCTAGTCTGTCCTCCCCAACTGGGAGCCACTCATGTTCTTGAGAGACAACCTCTCCTCAGGTTAAGAACATCAAGCCTCCCCAGGATGGGGGTATTACACTTTCTCCCTCATTGTAGGTTTCTCCATCCACTGATATAATACAACATGACAAGATGAACAATCACACACTCCCTAGAAGACTGCCCCACATGCACGCTCTGCAAATGCCTGCTGTCAAATACCCCAAACAAGTAACACTTCCTTTTATTTTATTTTCTAAAGTGTTTTCTCAACATTATAGTTTCAACCATATACCTGACAATCTCTCAGGTTCACCCATTCACCCCAAACCCTCCTCTGAATTTTGCGGGCCATGTGACCCTCCCCCCAACCCTAGCCCCACTCAAACCTGCAAATCCCTGCCCAATAGTATCCCAATGCCCCTATCTTATCCCTTCACTGCACAACGACTTACCTCCACTGCATCATAGATTTTGCCCATGTAGGCATCAGCTCACAACCTTACCTTCCCCCACTTTCCTGTAAGCCCGTTGTCCAGTCTACAGCTCTAAGACAGCTTGATTTTATAGCTGCAATTTAAAAGTTAATGATGTAAGACACAGTAATCAACATTGTGTATCAAGCTACACACTTTCTATGACCTTGGTGCTACCTGGTGCGAAAAGCACTCTGGATGACCAGTTAGCATGCATTCTGAAATCACAGCAGCTATGTGACCTTAAAAGCCCTAGGTGGAAACCTTAACATTAATTTCTTCTAACATGTTAATGGCAAAATGAAATCAAATGTACATCCTCTCCCCTCTGTCTATTCCTCAAAGAATTCTCACATATTTGGGCCCACAAAATAAAACAGAACACAATTTTTAAAGTCTCCATATTCACTAAAAAGATGGTACAATAGATCAGAGCCAGAAGAAAAGTATAAGTGGGGAAAAGAGCTTTTACGTCTTAAAGATGTTGACATTATTCAGGCAGAGATCATGAAACAACTCTTTTTAATGAGTATTTGAAAGTTATAACAATATTGTAAATATCTAAAAAGACATGAAAATTTAAATAGTGAATCAAATAGAACCTGTATGTTCAAAATATACCATGTTAAATTAAAAATATCCATGTAGAGGAACTGAGAGAAATGAAAGTACAATTAAAACCAAAGTCCCTCCCCACCATTAAGCAGAAATTAAAAAATAAAACAAATTTATATCTCTGAATTTTCTCTCTATCTATTTTTCTGTGCTCTGCACTTAATACCTGTTAAGCATCCCCTCCCATGATATTTACACCACACAACAGAACAGAGATGCTCTAGTTCATTCCAGAGATTTTTTTTTTTTTGTCCCACTTGCTCTTTCCTCCTTGGATAATAGAAAAGTACAAAAGATGTGCTTTTTGGAAACACAAGCAATAAAACTGATATGAACTACAGTTTGTATGATGTATATCAAAAATATGTGAGTTCTTCCAGTTCCTCTGAGAAGAGTGAAATGGAAGTGAGCAGAAAATAGAAGGTTAAAATTAGTAAAAGACACTAGGCAATGATATCCAAGACCTTCTCAGGCAATACACCTAAACATTTGCTTCCCTTGGAAACTCAGCTCTTTGTGGTGGAGGATGGAATAACTGTTCCTATGTTTGATATATACATATTTTGGCTCTAGCTACATATTTATGACATGCTATAAAAGGTAAGGGCTCTTTTACTGCTTTCTGGGTTTTAGTTTAAATAGTGTTCTCTCTACCCATGTACCTTTATTTTGAATTCCAAACTCTGGAAAATCATTCATCTTTTTTGAAATTGGATGGGTTCCAATAAACAATTATTCAAATTACTCAACATAATACAATTCAAAAGAACAGAGATCATGAAGGATTACTACAAAACAATAAGTGGTGTTGCAATTAGAAAGAGACCTTGAATAAAAAGGTCAACATACACCACCAGAATATCTCATGTCGGATCATGAGTCAAAAACTGCTTTTTGACCTTGAATACAAGGGGGAAATGGCAAAGACAAGTGAGTTTACATGACTAAGAATCTTCAAAATAAAGTTGGGGGTCATCAGAGGGGTTGCACTTATGCACACCTCAGCAGAACCCCAGAGACAGCCAAAGTAGATACAAGGCCAGGTACTGGTGCTACTGAGGGCTACAGACACACACAGGTTCTTTGGTCATGGCAGATGGTTCTGGTGTTCAGTGCCACATCAGTGGACCTTCCTTTGGAATTTGTGTTCCTGAGTTTGATGGAGTTGGAATCAGATGTGACCTTTCTACACATGCCTCTTCTGTCACTTTTACTGAACCAGTGGTTGGTGCTAGGGTTGATGTATACTAAGGAGACTTGAATCTCTGGGCTATCCATGTGCCATCTGGACCCTGAGCCTCAACAGAGTCGCAACTCCTACTCTCTGGCTGGTTGGACTTACCTCTCAGGTCAGCTAACAGGGATGTGAATATGGTCAACCACTACACCAGGGAAGTGAGAGTGCCTACCCTGCAAGCAGGAGAATTGCATCCATCATCCATGTGGGACCTGAGCCCCCTCTCAATATAGAGGTGGACATCACCATCTGAGGGTCCACAGAATGGAAAAATAAAATAGGATTAGAGTGCACTTACTGATATTCTCCTATAGAACTATTGCGACTAGTAATGGAAGAAATTGTAGCATTGATGTGGAGAAAATGGCCACAGTAGTTGCTGAGGGCAGGAAGAGGGAAGAAAAAAAGTGCTGTGGGGGAATTTTTGGGATTTGGAGTTGTCCTAAATGATATTTCAGGGTCAGATGCTAGACATTATATATCCTACCATGACCCACTGAATATACTGAGTGAGAGTGTAAACTAAAATATAAACTATTATCCATGTAGTGCAGCAGTGCTCCAAAATGTATTCACCAAATACAATGAATGTGCCTCAGTGATGAAAGAGGTTGTTGATGTGGGAGGAGTGAGGATGGGAGGGTGTGGGGTATATGGGGACCTCTTGTGTTTTTTTTTAATGTAACATTTTTTGTGATCTGTGTATCTTCCAAAAATACCATAAAATGATGGGTTGGGTGGGTGGGGTAGGATATATGGGAACCTTCTATGTTTTTTAATGTAACATTTTATCTGATCTATTAACTTAAAAAAAGAAAATTAAAAAATAAGAAATAAAGAAATTAAAATATAACCTAAATGCTGAAGAAAACTAAATGAATCTTTTGCTCCTTCTATATAACATATATTTATGGTTCAAAGACAGCAATCAAATCCCCCATTTCTCCAGGAAAATAATAGTATTTCCCTCAGTAACATGATATTTATCTCTCACTCAATTCGAAAAAGTGTCTTTAGTAGAAATTAATATTAAAATATCTCTCTTCATGTTATCCCTTTAACAAAATCCAAACTCCAAGGTTTTACAAATAACAAGCATTTGGATTACTTTTCTTTAAGCCATTTATAGATTCTTCAAGAATAAAATTTAGTTTTCTGTGGGAACAAATTTATGCCCTCAATTCAACATGAATCATTATTGTTACTACATATTTTAAGAGTTTTGGAGAGGAATACAGTTTCATTGCTAACGTCCAGAGACTATTTGATGAGATAAAAATAGGAAGAGGAAGAATTTGGAAATTAGTAGAAATCTTGTAGTGTACAGTAGGATTGAAACAGTCTCCATCACTCACTCAGGACCTGCTCTAAAAACATCTTTTCTTTTTTTTTTTATTTTTTTATTTTTTTTTATTTTATTTACTTTGTAATAATATTACATTAAAAATATATATATATGAGGTCCCATTGAACCCTACGTCCCCCACCCCACCTCTCCCCCCCCCCAGCAACACTCCCTTCCATCATCATGACACAGCCATTGCATTTGGCAAGTATATCTCTGGGCACCCCCACACCCCATGGTCAACGGTTCACACCATGGCCCACACTCTCCCCCATTCCATCCAGTGGGCCCTGTGAGGATTTACAATGTCCGGTGATTGCCCCTGAAGCACCAGCCAGGGCAGCTCCATGTCCCAAAGATGCCTCCACCTGTCATCTCTTCCTGCCTTTCCCCATACCCATCAGCCATCATGTCCACTTTTCTCAATCCAATGCCACCTTTTCTATGTGGACATTGGATTGGTTGTGTCCATTGCACCTCTATGTCAAGAGGAGGCTCAGATTCCACCTGGATGCTGGATACAATCCTCCCACTTTCAGTTGTAATCACTCTAGGCTGCATGGTGTGGTGGTTGTCCTTCTTCAACTCCATCTTAGCTGAGTGTGGCGAGCCCAATAAGTCAGATTGTAGGTGCTGGAGTCTGTTGAGGCTCAGGACCTGGCTATCACATTGTCAGTCCAGAGATTCAAATCCCCTAAATATATCTTAAACCCCGACACTAACTGCACCTCCAGCACATTAGCATGAAAGTCTTATGAAGAGAGATCCCATCTGAGTCCAGATTCGTCACACATAAACACCAATTCCAAAGAGGGGCCATCTGACCTGGTAGTTAACTCCATCGGCCATGACCATAACTCCCATGGGTCTCTTTAGCCCTCAAAGGAAACGATATCTGGGGGTTGTATCTGCTTTATCTGTTTCTCTGACTCTGCTCAGTTGTGCATAAGGGCAATCCTTCTGACAGCCTCCAGACTCTTTTTTAGAGACTCGTAGCCATATAAACTCATTTCTCCTTTCCATTTCCCCCTTACATTAGGTCAAACAGCATTTTAAAGTCATGTTATTTTATGTAGACAGGGATATTCCGCTGATCCGCGTTGAACCTTCCGTATGAGGTCATTTTCCAGTTGCATCATCAGTTGGTAGTTGATAGTGGTCCCTCGGTGCTAGGGAGACTCATCCCCGGGTGTCATGTCCCACGCTGGGGGGAAGGCATTGCATTTACATGCTGAGTTTGGATTCGAGACTGGCCACATTTGAGTAACATGAAGGCTGACAGGAGGAAATTCCCAGGCACAATGCTGCTCTAGGCCTTGTTCTTATTTTAGGCTTATCAGCTCACAAGCATAGTCATTAGCGTTATGGGCTCACTGTTGAACCCTCACTCCCTCCCGGTCCCCGCCGCTGCACCTTGGAGACTGTCGCTGCTCCCCTAGGGACCACGACAGAGCACCACTGACCAGGAACCCAGTACCCCCCCTGCTGTGGTTTTTAATTGTTGTCACTATGAGTATATCCAAACATTGCCATGCACCCTGGACATATGTTCTGTACAGCTCCCTGTCAGCCATATATCCCCTGTCAATGGTATCCCATACCAGTATTCTTCCATTGCCTTTGTTGAACCACTCTGTGATCCAGAACTCCCTGAAATTTGAAGCCCAATATAATGTCAGGGTCTTTACTAGGAAATGGCACATAGCGATGGGTTTAAAGGTTAGATAAAGAATACGTGTTGACTTGGAAAAAATTCTACATCCTATCTTTCCCCCCCCCACACCCAATTATTGAGCTTCTCTTCTCAGGAGCCCTAGACCACAGAAATGCATATATATAGTATACAGCACTCCCATACATCTATCACAAAACCTTTTCCCTTCCACAGCGATACTCTTACGCCCTATTCACATAATATTTACTTAACGTGATGTACAGAGTCTGAGACAATAGTTTTCAAACAAGGTGACATCTGTGCTTACATCGTGGTGCATACTTTAGGATACACAGTTTTTTACATTCTTAGTTATCCTATGTTTTACATTATGGTTTACATTATCAGTCTGTCATCTCCTATATGTTATGGTGTAATATTACATGTTTTATATCCATCCTTGTGTACTCTCACGAAACTCCTCTCTTACCCCCCATTTACCTTGGTTACACACATTTAACGTCCATTTTCCCTTCCACCTTGTTGCCCACAGTGACAGCCAACCTCCGTTTCCCGAGGAGCCACTTCCAGATATAGATGGAATAGTGTTCAGGGCCTAACTTGCTCAACTACCCCAATGCCCTGGGAGCCACCCTTTCTTTCGAGGGATACAGTTCCCTCTATTTGATGGCATTAGTCCTCCCCAGGATGTGGGTCCACCCCCACTCTCACTACTTGGGTTTCTACCCCATGGTGTCACCCACTCTGGCAGAATGAGCATTTAGACATTCCCCAGGAGACTGTCCTGCATCAGACCCTCCCCTCCGAGCATTCTAAACAGGTAACCCTCTTTATTATATTTTGATATGATTTTCTCGGCATTCTACTCTCCACCAACACCTGACCCTCTCCTGTGTTCGTATGCTACCCCTCCCTCCACCCACCTTTGGGCAATGTTACCCATCCAACCATCCCCAGCCTCCCTCAAACCCGCAAAGCCCCAACCAAAGGCAACCCCTTGCCCCCCTTTTATCTCTTCTTTGTGTTCATACTTACCACCATCTCGTCTTTTTTTTTTTTTATTTAAATTTTTTTATTTTTTATTGACTTTGTAATAATATTACATTAAAAATATATATGTGAGGTCCCATTCAACCCCACCCCCCCACCCCCCTCTCCCCCCCCCCAACAACACTCGTTCCCATCATCATGACATATCCATTGGATTTGGTAAGTACATCTTTGGGCACCTCTGCACCTCATATACATTGGTTCACATCATGGCCCATACTCTCCTCTATTCCATCAAGTAGGCCCTGTGAGGATTTACAATGTCCAGTGATTACCTCTGAAGCACCATCCAGGGCAGCTCCATGTCCCGAAGACGCCTGCACCTCTCATCTCTTCCTGCCTTTCCCCATACCCTTTGTCCATTATGTCCCCTAATCAACTGAAAATGGGAGGATTGCATCCAGCATCCAGGTGGAATCTGAGCCTCCTCTTGACCATCTCGTCTTAAATTCCAACCCTGCAGACATCGGCTCACATCCTTCCTCCACCCTCCGATTTCCTGTAAGCCTATCGTTCAGTCTCTTGCTATCTAGGGCAGCTTGGTTATTTCAAATCATTGAGGTCATGTAGTATTTGTCCTTCAATGTCTGGGTTGCTTCACTCAACATAAGGTTCTCAAGATTCATCCATGTTATCACATGTGTTTGTAGTGTGTTTGTTCTTACAGCCGAGTAGTATTCCATTGTGTGTATATACCACATTTTATTGATCCACTCATCTGTTGATGGGCATTTGGGTTGATTCCAACTTTTGGTGATAGTGAACAGTGCTGCTATGAACATTGGTGTACATATATCGGTTTGCATCCTTGTTTTCAGTTCTGCTGGGTATATACCCAGCAGTGGTATTGCTGGGTCATATGGCAAATCTATGGCTAGTTTTTTGAGAAACCGGCATACTGTCCTCCAGAATGGTTGGATCCTTCTGCATTCCCACCAGCAGTGGATGAGTGTTCCCCTTTCTTCACATCCTCTCCAGCACTTGTATTCTTCTGTTGTTTTCATAGCTCCCAATCTTAGGGGGGAAGATGGTATCTCATTGTGGTTTTGATTTGCATTTCCCTGATAGCTAGAGATTTGGAACATTTTTTCATGTGCTTTTTTGCCATTTGTATTTCTTCTTTGGAGAAGTGTCTGTTTAAGTCTTTTTCCCATTTTTTAAATGGGTTGTTTATCTTTTTATTTTCAAGATATAGGAGTTCTTTATATATGCAAGTTATAAGTCTCTTATCAGATATATGGTTGCCAAATATTTTCTCCCACTGTGTGGGCTCCCTTTTTACTTTCTTAACAAACTCGTTTGAGGTGCAAAAGACTTTAATTTTGAGGAAGTCTCATTTATAGATAAGTTCTTTTGCTGCTCGTGCTTTTGGTGAGATATTCATAAATCCATTTCCTATTACAAGGTCCTGTAGATGTTTCCCTACACTGCTTTCTAATGTTTTTATGGTCTTGCCTCTTATATTTAGGTCTTTGATCCATCTTGAGTTGATCTTTGTATAAGGTGTGAGATGGTAATCCTTTTTCATTCTTCTACATATGGCTATCCAGTTCTCCAGACACCATTTGTTGAATAGGCCACTCTCTCCCAGTTGAGAGGGTTTGGTGGCTTTATCGAATATTATGTGGCTATATATGTGAGGTTCTATATCAGAGCTTTCAATTCGATTCCATTGGTCTATGTGTCTCTCCTTATGCCAATACCATGCTGTTTTCACTACCATAGCTTTGTAGTATGTTTTGAAGTCAGGTGGTGTGATTCCTCCAATTTCGTTTATCTTTTTCAGTATGTCTTTGGCTATTCGGGGTCTCTTTCCTTTCCAAATAAATTTCATAGTTAGTTTTTCTAGTTCCTTAAAGAAGGCTGTGTTGATTTTTATTGGGATTGCATTGAATGTGTATATCAGTTTTGGTAGGATAGACATCTTAATAATGTTCAGTCTTCCTATCCATGAACAAGGAATTGTCTTCCATTTATTTAGGTCTTCCTTGATTTCCTTGAACAATCTTGTATAGTTATCGGTGTATAAGTTCTTTACCTCTTTAGTTAAATTTATTCCTAAGTATTTGATTTTTTTATTTACTATTGTGAATGGTATTTGTTTCTTGATTTACTCCTGATCTTGCTCATTATTGGTGTACAGAAATGCTACTGATTTTTGCGCATTGATCTTATAACCTGCAACTTTACTAAACTCATTTATGAGTTCTAGAATCTTCGTTGTAGATCTCTCAGGGTTTTCTATGTATAGGATCATGTCATCTGCAAATAATGAAATTTTGACTTCTTCCTTTCCAATTTGAATGCCTTTTATTTCTGGTTCTTGCCTCAGTGCTCGAGCAAGTACTTCTAAGACAATGTTAAATAGGAGCGGAGACAGTGGGCATCCTTGTCTTGTTCCTGAGTTTAGAGGGAAGGAGTCTAGAATTTCTCCATTGTACACAATATTGGCTTTAGGTTTTTCATATATACTCTTTATCATGTTCAAAAAATTTCCTTGTATTCCAATCTTTTGGAGTGTTTTATCAAGAAAGGGTGCTGTATTTTGTCAAATGCTTTTTCTGCATCAATAGATATAATCATGTGATTTTTTTCCTTCAATCTGTTTATATAGTGTATTATGTTGATTGATTTTCTTATGTTGAACCATCCTTGCATACCTGGGATGAATCCCACTTGGTCATGGTGTATAATTCGTTTAATGTGTTGTTGAATACGATTAGCAAGTATTTTGTTAAGTATTTTTGCGTCTAGGTTCATTAGAGAAATTGGTCTGTAATTTTCCTTTCTTGTGATGCCTTTGTTTGGCTTTGGTAGTAGGCTAATGTTGGCATCATAGAAGGAGTTGGGTAATGTTCTTTCTGTTTCGATTTTTTGGAATAGTTTCAGCAGGATTGGTGTCAGTTCTTTCCGGAATGCTTTGTAGAAGTTGCCTGTGAAGCCATCTGGCCCTGGGCTCTACTTAGTTGGGAGATTTTTAATAACTGATTCTATCCCTCTGCTTGTGTTTGGTTTGTTAAGATCATCAATTTCTTGTTTTGTCAATATGGGCTGCTTACGTGTTTCTAGGAATTTGTCCATTTCCTCAAGATTGTCATTTTTGTTGGAATATAGTTTTTCAAAATATCCTCTTATGATAGTCTTTATTTCTGTGGGGTCAGTGGTGATATTGCCTTTCTCATTTCTTATTTTGTGTATTTGCATCTCCCCCCCCCCCTTTTTTTTTTGTTACTGTCGCTAAAGGTTTGTCAATTTTGTTAATCTCAAAAAACCAGCTCTTGGTCTTGTTTATCTGTTCAAGTGCTTTCTTATTTTCTATTTCATTTAGTTCTGTTCTTATCTTTGTTATTTCCTTCCTTCTTCTTCCTGATGGGTTACTTTGTTGTTGTTTTTCTAATTCCTTCAAATGTGCAGTTAGATCTTCAATTTTTGCTCTTTCTTCTTTTTTGATATATGAATTTATGGCTATAAACTTTCCTCTCAGTACTGCTTTTGCTGCATCCCATAAATTTTGGTATGTTATGTTATCATTATCATTTGTTTCAAGGTAGTCATTGATTTCTTTTGAGATTTCCTCTTTGACCCACTGTTTTTCTAAGAGTGTGCTGTTTAATTTCCAAATTGTGGTGTGAAATCTGGGCTTCTGTCCCTTGCAAATCTCCAGCTTGACTCCACTGTGGTCAGAGATAATGTTTTGTATGATTTCAATCTTTCTGAATTCGTTCAGCCTTTCTTTGTGGCCTAGCATATGATCTATCTTGGAGAATGATACATGTGCACTTGAGAAAAATGTCTATCCTGCTGTGTTTGGGTGTAGCGATCTATATATGTCTATTAGATCCAGCTCCTCTAATATACTATTCAGATTTTTGTTTCTTTGGTGATTCTCTTTTGAGATGTTCTGTCCAGAGTTGATAGTGTTGTATTAAAATCCCCCACTATAATTGTAGATGTATCTATTGTTTCACTTAGTTTTTCCAGCGTTTGCCTGACGTATTTAGAGGCACCCTTGTTAGGGGCATAAATATTTATGATTGTTCGATCTTCTTGACAGATATTCCCTTTCACTAAAATGTAGTATCCTTCTTTGTCTCTCACAATTGTTTCACATTTAAAGTCTATTTTGTCTGATATTAATATAGCTACTCCTGCCTGTTTTTGGTTATTGTTAGCTTGTATGATTGTTTTCCAGCCATTCACTTTCAATCTCCATGTGTCTCTGGGTCTAAGATGTGTCTCTTGTAGACAGCATATGGATGGGTCATATTTCCTTATCCAATGTCCCAGTCTGAATCTTTTGATAGGTGAGTTTAATCCATTGACATTCAGTGTTATTACTATCAAGGAATTATTTGTGTTAGCCATATTTTGATTGGATTTGTTTTTCTCATATTTTGTTTGTATATTTTTTTTGTCTTTTTTGTTGTTGTTGCTGGTCTTATACTCTCCTCCAACTCTGCCTTTCCTGGTTTTTCCTTTCTTCCTGCAGAACTCCCTTTAGAACTTCTTGAAGGGGAGGTTTCTTGTTGGTATACTCTTTCAGTTTCTGTTTGTCTGCGAATATTTTGAACTCTCCATCATGTTTGAATGCTAGTTAAGCTGGATAGAGTATTCTTGGTTGGAAATTTTTTTCCTTTAGTACCTTGACTATATCATACCACTGCCTTCTTGCCTCCATCGTTTCAGATGAGAAATCAGCACTTAATCTAATTGAGCTTCCCTTGTATGTGATGGTTTTCTTTTCTCTTGCTGCTTTTAGGATTTTCTCTTTGTCTTGAGCATTGGATAATTTGACAATTATATGTCTTGGCGTGGGCCTGTTGGGGTTTATGACTAGTGGAGTGCGTTGTGCTTCTTGGATATGTACATTTGTCTCTTTCAGTAGATTTGGGAAGTTTTCAGCCATTATTTCCTGCAACACTCCTTCTGACCCCTTTCCCTTCTCTTCACCTTCTGGAATGCCTATAATAAGTATGTTTGAGCGTTTTGCATTGTCATTCAGGTCCCTAAGTCCTAATTGGATTTTTTCTATCTTCTTATTGACCCCTTCTACTATCTGTTTGATTTCTGATGTACTGTCTTCCACATCACTAATTCTCTGCTCTGTCTCTTCTAGTCTGCTGATATTTGCTGCAAGTGTATTTTTTATTTCTTGAACTGTGGTGTTCATTCCCATCATATCTGTTATGTTTTTGCATATGTCTGCAATTTCCCCTCCAAGTGATGTCTTCATGTTGTTAACCTCTTTCATTACTTTGTCAAATTTTTCGGTGATAAATGTTCTGAGATCTTTCATTGCTTGTGCCAAGTTTTGCTCCCCTTTTGATTATTGGTTTGTTGATTGGATTCAGCCATGTTTTCCTGATTACTGGTTTGGTTTGTAGATTTTTGTTGCTTTCTGGTCATCTCTTTATCTTGACGGATTTAATCAGTTCCTTAGTTTCTTTGTCTGCTATTGGAGGTTAATTAGCTGTTATTTTTGCATAGGTGTTATATCTTCTCTTTGTCACTTTTTTCTTCTTATTCTAGTTTCTTGTTGTTGGTTAAGTTCACTTTAAAGGAAAGTATTAGTGTTGGGGAAAGGCAATTGTGTAAGCAAGGGAAAAGTGTAAAGTAGTATTGGTGATATATGTTAACCAAAGCAAGAATATGAGATCTGGGAGGATGGAGGTTAGATTCATGTAAATTGTGTAGAGTTATAGCAGTAGGTAGAGTACCTATTATGAGGTAGATGATTGAATATGGGAGGAATATGGTATGAGGTAAAAAGCTATTGATTTCATGAGAGAGGGGAAGAGAAAAGAAAGGTAATAGCTTCAAGAGTGGATAACAGACAGAAAACAAAACATAGGTATTAGAAATTAAGACTTAGACCCTTCGTGGATCGAAGAAAGGGAGGTGGGAGGTGGAATATAGGAGAGCCAGTAGATGGTGGCGGATATCAAGATGTAGGGGAAAGAGGATAGTGTAGGTAGCCTAAATCAATTCACACAGAAATGAGGCAGTGGAGGATGAGAAAACCCAGGGAATATGAGGTGTTTCCTGCCACACCTATTGTATAATTGATTTAAAATAAATTAAGTAGAATATGAGGGACAAGAGGGAGAGAGAAAACAGAAAAAAAAGGAAGAAAGAAAATAAAGAAAGTGGGGGGAAGGGACGAGAGGAAGAAAGTAAAAGGGGGTGGGCAAAGGGTGGGGAACAGGTAGGGGAAAGAAAAAAAAAACAGATATGCACGACCCAGAATTAAAACACCCACTACACAGCACCTACCATGAAAAAAAACCTTAAATAACTGAGTAAAAGAAAGACTTTGGGGGATACGCTGTGAGAGAAGACTAGGGGATAATGCGGTGTTAGCAATCAGGAAATTGAAAAAAGTAAAGAATAAGTCAAAATGAAAATAGAAACAAAACAAAATGAAACGATAAAGAAAAAACGCCAACGTTGAAGGCTAGGGCATTTAAGGACCTCAGATGGACCTCAGTGCGTGATGGATTCAGGGATGGAAAGTCTGAGATATTGAGGACTCAAGAGATGTGAGTCTCTGTGGTGTGGGCCACCAGATTTTAGGGAATTCAGACCTGGCAACCTCCAATCTGGTCTGCAGGAAGCCTGGGAGCCCCACAGTGTAACACAGCTCTTAGGGATCCCCACAGCTGGGTGCCAGCTTATGGGGGAAGTCAGATCCGCAAACTCTATATTATGCCTGAACCCTGCAATTCATTTACTTAGCTGGGCTCATTAGTATATCTCACTTCAGCTTTTGGACAGCTCCCGTCCTGTGATTCCAAACCACTGCCACTAGAGGGCGCCTCTACACCGCAGCCACTTTGCTAGTACAGATCTGGAGCCTGGCCTGTGACGCTGAAAACAGATTCGAAAACCGGAATTCCCAAGCTTCGCAAAATATTCCCTAATCGGCTTCCAGACTTGTCCCCCTCCCTTGCCACAGCCTAAAACAACTTTCCGATTATGTCTCTTTATTGCCTACAGCCTATTTGGGTCGGAGACCGGCTGCCGGGCTTTTGGGGGTGGGGCTTCAGGCGGAAGTGCTATTGTTTATGTTCACAATCACAAGTTTCTCCCGCTTCACAACAAAACACCGTCTATCTTCCCAAATCGATCTGCAAAGGCGACCCATCGCATCAACCAGCCCAAAGCTCGCCCAGAACTCGTGAACTCCTTAACAGCTCAGAGCCATCTAAAAGTGGTGCCGCCGGGCTGGACCGCAGTTTCCCCCACCCCCAAGAGGGAGGAGCCCGTGCGTGGGTCTCACCTACGGGCAACAGAATCCAAATTATATCTACTAGACCAATCCTCTCCGTTACCTTTCCACCCAATCGATGTCCAGGCATTTGTGCCCTCCAAAAATCCTGAAAAAGCCTGGCCTTGGAGAGCCTATAGCCGCGCCCAACCGTCTCCTCCCGGGACCGACCGCAAAGGCAAGTTCACTCAGCGACCATCTTGCCTCCTCCATTAGATGTCTATTTACTTCCATGTTCCTCCTCCTCCTATTTTTATCCTAGAAAAAATATTCCTGGACATTATCTATGAAATTTTAATCCTCTTTGAATCCCTAAAAATATGTGCTGAACTGAGAGTATAAATATGTCAAATGGAAATCATATTTTATTATTGAAAAATCTATAAATGGCTCAATATGATGTCATCCCAATGCTTTTTTGGTGAAAATTAAGTGCATTTTTGAGTTTAGTATAAAGGGAATACTTGAAGAAAGTCATTATAATTTAGATTTCAAGTAAAGACACATCCATGAATTGAGTGAGGGAAAAACACTGGGTTAGAGAGAAAAATACTGTCATTTTTTATCTGGAGAAAACGGAGGCATGATTGCTTTCTTCAAAATTTAAAAGGTATGTTATGTAGAAAGAAGAGAAGAATCATTTAGATTGAGCTCTGTTCTTCCTAATGTATTATATCATGTAAATTCAATAATAATTTACTGGGGTTCAACATTTTGAAACTTAGAAATGATGAGCCCTTTCAATTGATGAATATTTGTAAACAGTGAAGAAGTCAGAATAAACTCATAGAGATCCAGGGAACACTATGGAAACTAACATACAGAGGAAACCAGTAACAGAACCATTACCTGTTATAACATATCATTATAATGTAGCCAATGTCAAAGTGTGTATATGTCAAACATAAGAGTAATGACTCCATCTCCCATGGCTAAAACTTGAGGTTCCAAGGGAAGCAAATGGATGGAATATGAGTACTGCATGGAAGGTCTGAGGTTTCATCTCCTTTTGTCTTCTAACCATCTCAACATTCTATATTTCTGTCACTTTCAGACCATGTTTTTCTGAAGAATTGGAAACACCCACGTAGCTATGAAATACATCATCCAAACTGTGGTTACATATCTGTTTCAACTCACTGAGTTTCCAGAATACACAAATTTTGTATTATGCACAAATAGCCAGGGAAACAAAAATGTCACTGGAATGAACCAGAGAAGTTCTCTTGTGCTATTGGAAAGAAATATCATGGAAGGAAATGCTTTACTGGTTAATGGTACAGATGCAAGAGTGTCCTTCGTTAACTGGAGCAAATGTACATCATTATTGCATGGTGGTGGGAATGTAGAGAAGCAAGGGGAAGATAAAACTGGAGTGACCTATGGACTGTGGTTAACGGTAATAATATAATATACCTTCATCTATGCCAAAGGTGTACTGTGTTGATAATGTATTGAAAATGTGTGCCAAATCTACATTTTGGATATGGTAACAATCAGATGATATTTTATTATTTGTAATAAATGTTTCACCAGAGTGTGGTGTGTTGTTTGGGAATTCTGCACATATTCATGATTGTTTTATAAGTTTATAACGTCTGTCATAAAAATAAACTTAAAAATATTAATAGGATGTGTTGAGGGAAAAATACACCAAATATAAGATAAGGACTATAATTAGTAGTAAGATATTGACAATATTCTTTCATTATTTGAAAGAAACATCTAACAACAATGCAAGGTGTTAGTGGACTGTTGATGTTTGATGATGTCATTTGTGTTTGCTTTGTAAGTTCACAACTTTTACTATACATTTATTGTTCATGTGTGTTCATATATAAATGATATAAAGATAATAATAATAATAGGGACTTTGTGGGAAAATGCTTTGATTAGTAGTGATGTTATGACAATGCTCTTTAATCATTTGTTTAAAGAGTTCAACACAATGTAAGTTATTACTGGTAAGGTAAGGTGCTAGAGTCCTGCATGGTGTTATATACGATTTTTTTGTAAGTTCACAACTATTACTGTACACTTATTGTTTATGTGTGTTTATCTGTGAGTGATATTCTTCAATAAATTTAAAAAACAGAACTAATCATACACTCAATGCTGAAAGATTGAATGAATGTTTTCACTAATGCTATACAGTATTGTACTTAAAGTACTTGATAAGGGAATTAGTCAATAAAACTAAGAGGTTTATGAATTAGGAAGAAGTAAAATTATCTGAATTCAGCAATAACGTGATCTTTTATTTAGAAAATCACAAATCATCCACAAGGAAACTTCTAGAGCCCAGAAATGAATCCAGCCAAATGCAATTATGAGATTGACATGCAAAAATGTTTGTTTTATAAACTACCAAATAATATTCCAAATGGAAATTTTAAAAAAAAATCATTCACAGAGGAATCTAACGGAATAAAATACATAGGAATAATTTTAAATGAAGATGTGAATGACTTATGTACTGAAAACTACAAAACACAGTTGCAAGAAATTAGAGAAGACCTAAGTAAATGGGAAGGCATCCTGTATTCATGGATAGGAAGAATTAAATTTCTTAACATGCCACTTCTATCCAAAATGGTCTACAGGTTCAGCCTAATCCCCTTCATTGTCATTGGAGTGATTTTGGCAGAAATAGAAAAAGAAATCCTGGTTCATATGGAATCAAAATTCACCAGGACTACAGTACACTTTAGGGTGTTGCCTTTAGTTTCATTTCTCTTGGCCTGTTTAGATAATAAGCAATTTGAAAGGATGCAAAACATGTTAACTTTTCTTCCTCTCCAGAACATATTTGAAAACTTACCATACAGTATTGCTGATTAAATATGTGTTGAATGACTGAGGAAGAAATTGGTTGTGTGAGTTGAACAGATATTGCTGACTATGGGAGATAAAGGAGAAACAGCAGGATAAGGAGAAATACTCTTGAGAAAGGGCAGCCCCATGTATGATTACCAACTCAAGTGGAGATACCTTAGAGATAGACAGAGGATATTTTATTGTACCAAGAATCTCTTTCCAGAAAGAGATAAAGAAATCATTTTGGAAAACCTTGCAATGTAAGAGTTCACCTCTAAAAAGAGGTGTCCTGGAAGAAGAGATCATCAAGAAGAAACATAGATGTCTCCCAAGCATCTAAATATGCACATGTAGATGGTGTCTGAGTGAGTTCACCACATAGTCTCTCCTGCAAAGAAGTGGCTGGGCAGCATTGGCAATTCTTCAGGACCAGGCTCTTTTGGGATTTTGCAGGGCAAGAGGTGTCTGGACATCGATTTCGTGGGACGGTGACAGAGAAGATTCATGTAAATGGTAAAATAGAGGCTCTCTTTCACAGAGCTAGGGGCTGCACACAGAATGCGCCCCCCTCGGGTGGACGGCAGGGCAGTGGTGAGTCCTGGAGGCTCTGTGGTACTGGGGAATTCATAAGCACTGAGCAGGCTATTCAGGGTCTTGCAGGGCAGGAGGTCTTTGGAAACCGATTTGGTGAGACAAAGATGGAGTTGGGTTTCTGACAAGGAGATCAGTGCTTCTGGCTAGAGACTCACCCCCTAGAGCTGGCTGCTGATCTGCAGTGTCCTTAAATTGGTTGCAATAAAGAGGCGCCCCCAGCAAGCTGTTTTGGGGGCTTGAAGTAAAGGAAGTGTCCTGAAGTTGAATTGCTGACACAGCAACAGAAGAGACTCTTGTGAGAGGGGAAATTTTGGGTTTCTGACACAGAGTTCAGGGTTTGCGGATGTGACCCCTTCCCCATAGGGCTGGCACCCAGCTGCAGGGATCCCTGAAGGCTGTGTTGCACTGCGGTGCTCCCAGTTTCCCTGTTAACCAGATTTGAGGTTGCCAGGCCTGTGTCCCCTAAAACCTCGTGGCCCACATACCAAAGACTCACATCTCTTGAGACTGCAATATCACAGACTTCCCATCCCTGAATCCAGCATGCCCTGAGGGCCATCTGAGGTCCTTGATTATCCTAGCCCTCGACCTTTGTGGTTTTTTCCTCTTTCCTTTTTCTCTTTTTTATTCTTTATATTTTTTATTGTTCTTGTTGCTAATATTGCATTATCTCCTAATCTTTTCTCCCATTGTATCCACCAAGGACTCTTTTCTTTTATTTAGGGGTCTTTTTTTCTCTTTCTTCTTTTCTTTTCCTTGCTTGTTTCCCTCCCTTTTCTTTGACCAACACCCCTTTTCTTGTCTCTTTTTTTCCCCCTCTTTTTCTTCTTATTTTATTTTACGTTAATTATACAATAGGTGCTGAAGGGAACAACTCAACATTTGCTGGGTTTCCTCATTCTCCATTGCTTCGTTTCTGTGTGAATTGATTTTGGCCTTCTACACTATCCCTTTTCCCCCTCATCTTGATACCCTCCATCATCTACTGTCTCTTCTATATTTCACCTCACTTTCTTTGGTCCCCAAATTGACTAACTTTTAATTTCTAATAACTTTGCTTTGTTTTCTGTCTTTTATCCACTCTTGATACTATTGTCTGTCTTTTCTCCTTCCCTCTCTCTTGAAAACACTGGCTTTTTAATTCATACCATATTCCTCCCATATTCAGTCGACTACCTCATTATAGGTACTCTACTTACTGCTATAACTCTACACAAATTACATGAATCTAATATCCATCCTTCCAGATCTCATACTGTTGCTCTGTTAACAATTATTACCATTACTACTTTACACATTTTCCTGTTTTACACAATTGCCTTTCCCTGGCCCTAAAATTTTCCTCCAAAGTGAACTCAGCAAGCAACAAGAAATTAGAATAAGAAGAAAAAAGTGACAAAGAGAAGATATAACACTTATGCAAGAACAACAGCTAATTAATCCCCAAGACTAGACAAAAAAGCTAAGGAACGGATTAAACCCATCAAGATAAAATGAGGACCAGACAGCAACAAAAAACTACAAACCAAACCAGTAATCAGAAAAAACATGGCTGAATCAAAAGAACAAACTTAAAACCAGGAAGGGGAGCACAACTTTGGACAAGTAATTAAAGATCTCAGAACACTTATCACTGACAAATTTAATGAAATAAAGGAAGAGGTTAACAACATGAAGACAACATTGGAGGGGAAATTGCAGACATATGCAAAAAGATAATGGATATGTTGGGAATGATCAACACAGGTCTAGAAATCAGAAATACACTCGCAGCAAATATCAGCAGATTAGAAGAGGCAGAGCAGAGAATTAGTGATATGGAAGAGAGTACATGGGAAATCAAACAGATATTAGAATTGGTCAATAAAAAGATAGAAAAAATCTAGCTAGGACTTAGGGACCAGAATGATAATGCAAAAATGCTCAAACATACGTATTATAGGCATTCTAGAAGAAAAAGAGAAGGGAAAGGGGTCAGAAGGAGTGTTGCAGGAAATAATGGCTGAAAATTTCCCAAATCTACTGAAAGAGACAGATGTACATATGCAAGAAGCACAGTGCACCCCAATCGTCGTAAACCCCAACAGGCTCATCCCAAGACATATACTTGTCAAATTATCCAATGCTCAAGACATGGAGAAAATTCTAGAAGCAGCAAGAGAAAAGAAAACCATCACATACAAGGGAAGCTCTATAAGATTAAGTGCTGATTTCTCATCTGAAACCATGGAGGCAAGAAGTCAGTGGTATGATATAGTCAAGGTACTAAAGGAGAAAAATTTCCAACCAAGAAGACTCTATCCAGCTTAACTAGCACTCAAACATGATGGAGAGTTCAAAATATTCACAGATAAACAGAAAATGAAAGCGTATGCCAACAAGAAACCTCCCCTTCAAGAAATTCTAAAGGGAGTTCTGCAGGAAGAAAGGAAAAACCAGGACAGGCAGAGTTGGAGGAGAGTGTAAGAGCAAGAGAAAGACAAAAAGAGAAGGGAAAAAAAAGGCAAAAAAAAAATGATGACAAACACAACACCAATCAAAATATGGCTAACACAAATAATTCCTTGAAAGTAATAACACTGAATGTCAATGGATTAAACTTACCTATCAAGAGATTCAGAGTGGGACATTGGATAAGGAAATATGACCCATCTATATGCTGTCTACAAGATCACACCAGCAAACAATAACCAAAAAAAGGCAGGAGTAGCTATATTAATATCAGACAAAATAGATTTTAAATGCGAAACAATTATGAGAGACAAAGAAGGATACTACATTTTAATGAAAGGGACAATCTGTCAAGAACATCGAACAATCATAAATATTTATGCTCCTAACAAGTGTACCTCTAAATACGTGAGGCAAACACTGGTAAAACTAAGTGAAAGAATAGATGCATCTACAATTATAGAGGGGGATTTTAATACACCATTATCAACTCTTGACAGAAAATCTCAAAAGAGACTCACTAAAGAAACAAAACATTTGAACAGTATATTAGAGGAGCTGGATCTAATAGACATATATAGATCATTACACCCAAACACAGCAGGATATACATTTTTCTCAAGTGCACATGGATCATTCTCCAAGATAGACCATATGGTAGGCCACAAAGAAAGGCTTAATGAATTCAGAAAGATTGAAATCTTACAAAATAATATCTCTGACCACAGTGGAGTGAAGCTGGAAATTTGCAAAGGCCAGAGGCCCAGATTTCACACGACAATTTGGAAATTAAACAGCACACTCTTAGAAAAACAGTTGGTCCAAGAGGAAATCTCAAAAGAAATCAATGACTACCTTGAAACAAATGATAATGATAACACAACATACCAAAATTATGGGATGCAGCAAAAGCAGTACTGAGAGGGAAATTTATAACCATAAATTCATATATCAAAAAAGAAGAAGAGCAAAAATTGAAGAACTAACTGCACATTTGTAGGAATTAGGAAAAAAAACAAAAAAGTAATCCAATAAGAAGAAGAAGGAAGGAAATAACAAAGATAAGAGTAGGACTAAATGAAATAGAAAAGAAGAAAGCACTTGAAAAGATAAACAAGACCAAGTGCTGGTTTTTTGAGATCAATAAAATTGACAAACCTTTAGCGAGACTAACAAAGAAAAAAAGAGAGAAGATGCAAATACACAAATAAGAAATGAGAAAGAAGATATCACCACAGAACCCACAGAAATAAAGACTATCGGGAAACGGACTTTGGCCCAGTGGTTAGGGCGTCCGTCTACCATATGGGAGGTCTGCGGTTCAAACCCCGGGCCTCCTTGACCCGTGTGGAGCTGGCCATGCACAGTGCTGATGCGCGCAAGGAGTGCCGTGCCACGCAATGGTGCCCCCGCGTGGGGGAGCCCCACGCGCAAGGAGTGCGCCCGTGAGGAAAGCCGCCCAGCGTGAAAAGAAAGAGCAGCCTGCCCAGGAATGGCGCCGCCCACACTTCCCGTGCCACTGACGACAACAGAAGCGGACAAAGAAACAAGACGCAGCAAAAAGACACAGAAAACAGACAACCGGGGGAGGGGGGGGGAAATTAAATAATTAAATAAATCTTTAAAAAAAAAAAGACTATCATAAGAGTATACTTTGAAAAACTATATTCCAACAAAAATGACAATTCAGAGGAAATGGACAAATTCCTAGAAACACATACGCAGCCCATATTGACAAAAGAAGAAATTGATGATCTTAACAAACCAATCACAAGTAAAGTGATAGAATCAGTCATATAAAAACTTCCCAACTAAGAAGAGTCCAGGGCCAGACGGTTTCATAGGTGAATTCTACAAAATATCCCGGAAATAACTAACACCAATCCTGCTGAAACTCTTCCAAAAAATCAAAACAGAAGGAACATTGCTGAACTCCTTCTATGATGTCAACATTACCCTAGTACCAAAGCCAAACAAAGACACCACAAGAAAGGAAAATTACAGACCAATTTCTCTAATGAGCCTAGACACACAAAAAAACTTAACAAAATACTTGGTAATCGTATTCAACAACACATTAAACGAATTATACACCATGACCAAGTGGGATTTATTCTAGGTATGCAAGAATGGTTCCACATAAGAAAATCAATCAATGTAATACACCATATAAACAGATTGAAGGAAAAAAATCACGATTATATCTATAGATGCAAAAAAGCATTTGACAAAATACAGCACCCTTTCTTGATAAAAACACTCCAACAGATCAGAATACAAGGAATATTTTTGAACATGATAAAGAGTATATATGAAATACCTACAGCAAACATTGTTTACAATGGAGAAATCCTAAAATCCTTCCCTCTAAACTCAGGGACAAGACAAGGATGCCCATTGTCTCCCCTTCTATTTAACATTGTATTAGAAGTACTTGCTCTAACACTGAGGCAAGATCCTGATATAAAAGGCATTCAAATGGGAAAGGAAGAAGTAAAAATGTCATTATTTGCAGATGACATGATCCTATGCATAGAAAACCCTGAAAGATATACAGCAAAGCTTCTAGAACTCATAAATGAGTTTAGTAAAGTCGCAGTTTATAAGATCAATGCGCAAAAATCAGTAGCATTTCTGTACACCAATAATGAGCAAGATCAGGAGGAAATCAAGAAACAAATACCATTCACAATAGTAAATTAAAAAAAACAAATACTTTGGAATAAATTTAACTAAAGAAATAAAAAATTATACACTGAGAACTGTACAAGACTGTTCAAGGAAATTGACAAAGACCTAAATAAATGGAAGAATATTCCTTGTTCATGGATAGGAAGACTAAATATTATTAAGATGTCTATCCTTCCAAAACTGATCTACACATTCAATGCAATCCCAATAAAAATCAACACAGCATTCTTTAAGGAACTAGAAAAACTAACTATGAAATTTATTTGGATAGCAAAGAAGCCCCAAATAGCCAGATATATTGAAAAATAAAAACGAAATTGGAGGAATCACACTACCTGACTTCAAAACATACTACAAAGCTACAGTAGTGAAAAAGCATGGTATTGGCATAAGGAGAGACACACAGACCAATGGAATCGAATAGAAACTTCTGATAGAGAACCTCATATATACAGCCATATAATATTCTATAAAGCCACCAAACCCTCTCAACTGGGACAGAATGGCCTATTCAAAAAATGGTGCCTGGAGAACGGAAATCCATATGTAGAAGAATGAAAGAGGATTACCATCTCACACCTTATAAAAATATCAACTCAGGATGGATCAAAGACCTAAACATAAGATCCAAGACAATAAAGACCTTGGAAGGCAGTGTAGGGAAACATCTACAGGACCTCATAATAGGAAATGGCTCCATGAATATCACACCAAAAGCACGAGCAGCAAAAGAAGAAATAGATAAATGGGACTTCCTAAAAAAAGCCTTCTGCACCTCAAAGGAGTTTGTCAAGAAAGTAAAAAGGGAACCCACATAATGGGAGAAAATATTTGGCAACCATACATCTGATAAGAGACTTATAACTTGCATATATAAAGAACTCCTATATCTTGAAAATAGAAAGATAAACAACGCATTTAAAAATTGGGAAAAAGATTTAAACAGACATTTCTCCAAAGAAGAAATACAAATGGCTAAAAAGCACATAAAAAAATGCTCCAAATCTCTAGCTATCAGGGAAATGCAAATCAAAACTACAATGAGATATGACCTTACTCCCATAAGATTGTCAGCTATGAAAAAAACAGAAGAATACAAATACTGGAGAGGATGTGAAGAAAGGGCACACTCACTCACTGCTGGTGGGAATGCAGAAGGATCCAAGCATTCTGGAGGACAGTTTGGTGGTTTCTCAAAAAACTAACCATAGATTTGCCATATGACCCAGCAATACCACTGCTGGGTATATACCCAGCAGAACTGAAAACAAGGTAACAAACTGATACATGTACACCAATGTTAATAGCAGCATTGTTCACTATCGTCAAAAGTTGGAATCAACCCAAATGCCCATTAACAGATGAGTGGATCAATAAAATGTGGTATACATATACAATGGAATACTACTCGGCTGTAAGAACAAATCCACTACAAACACACGTGATAACATGGATGAATCTTGAGAACCTTATGTTGAGTGAAGCAACCCAGGCATTGAAGGCTAAATACTACATGACCTCAATGATAAGAAATAAGCAAGCTGCTCAGAGAGCTAGAGTCTGGAAGATAGGCTTACAGGAAATTGGGGGGTGGAGGAAGGATATGAGCCGACGTCTGCAGGGGTGGAATCTATGATGACTTGGCAGTAAGTATGAGCACAAAGAAGAGATAAAATGGGTGCAAGGGCTTGCCTTTGGTGGGACTTTCTGTGTTTGAGGGGGGCCGGGGAAGGGCGGATGGGTAATATTGCCCAAAAATGGGCAACACATGAAATAGGAGAGTGTCAGGTGTTGGTTGAGAGTAAAATGCTGAGAAAACTGTATCAAAATATAATTAGGAGGGTTACCTTTTTAGATGATCGGGAGGGATGGTCTGAGGCGGGACGGACTCCTGGGGAATGTCTGAATGCTCATTTTGCCAGGGTGGGTAGTACCATTGTGTAGAGACCCAAGTAGTGAGAATGGGGGTGGACCAATATCCTGGGGAGGACTAATGCCATCAAATAGAGGGAACGGTATCTCTCGAGACAAAGGTTTGCTCCCAGGGCATTAGGACATTTGAGCAAGTCAGTCCCTGAACACTGTTGCAAGTATCTCTGGACGTGGCTCCTCGGGAAATGGAGATTGACTGTCACTGTGGGCCCCAAGGGGAGGGGAAAATGGATGTTGAATGGATGGAACCAAGGTAAATGTGGGGGTAAGAGAGGAGTTTTGCGAGAGTACACAAGGATGGATATAAAACATGTAATATTACACCAAAAACATATAGGGTATGACAGACTAATAATGTAAACCATAATGTAAAACTTAGGATAACTAAAAATTTAGAAAACTGTATATCCTAAAGTATGGACCACAATGTAAGCACAGATGTCACCTTGTTTGAAAGCTATTGTCTCAGAGTCTGTACATCAGTTTAAGAAAATATGATATGAATAAATTATAAGATTATCACTGTGGAAGGGAAAAGGTTTTATGATGGATGTGTGGGAGTACTGTATATTTTATATATGAATTACTGTGATCTAAGGCTCTTGTGAAGAGAAGCTCAATAATTAGGAAAAAAGAAAAGAAAAAGGATGTAGAATTTTTCCAAATCAATACGTATTCTAGATCTAACCTTTAAACTCATCGCTATATTCCATTTTACTAGTAAGGGAACCTGTCATTATATTGGGCTTCACTTTTCAGGAAGTTTTGGATCACAGAGTGGTTCAACAGTAGCAGCGGAGGAATACTGGTATGGGATGTTATTGACAGGCGATACATGGTTGACAGGGAGTTATACAGGGCATATGTCCAGGGTGCATGGTAATGTTTGGATATACTCATAGTGGAAACAATTAAAAACAACAGCTAGGAGGGTACTGGGTTCCTGGCTGGGGGTGCTCTGTTGTGGATCCTAGGGGAGCAGGGGCAGTCCCCCGGTGCAACAGTAAGAACCAGGAAGGAATGAGTGTCCAACAGTGAGCCCCTGATACTAATGACTATGCTTGTGAGCCTATACACCTGAAATAAGAACATGGCATAGAACAGAACTGTGCCTGGGATTTTCCACCTAACAGCCTTCCTGTTTCTCAAATGTGGCCCGTCTCAAAGCCAAACTCAGCATGTAGATGCAGTGCATTCACCCCAGCATGGGACATGACACCTTGGGATGAATCTCCCTGGCACTGAGGGATCACTACCAAATACCAGCTGATGATGCAACTAGAAAATGACCTTGAATTAAAGGTTCAACTTGGACCAGCAGAATATCTCTGTCTACATATAATAACAGGAGTTAAAAATGCTGTTTGACCTAATGTAAGGGGGAAATGGAAAGGAGAAGTGAGTTTATATGGCTATGAGTCTACGAAATAGTCTGGAGATTGTCAGAAAGATTGCCCTTATGTACACCTGAGCAGAGTCTGAGACAGATAAAGTAGATACAACCCCAGGTATTGGTTGTTTTGAGGGCTAAAGAGACCCACGGGTTCTATGGTCAAGGCAGATGGTGTTCACTGCCATGTCAGTTGGCCCTTCTTTGGAGCTGGTGTTTCTGCATGATGGAACTGGACTCAGATGGGATCTCTTTTCACAAGACTTTCATGCTACCTTACTGGAATATTAGTTGGTGCAGGGGTTTAAGGTATATCTAGGGGATTTGAATCTCTGGACTGACAATATGATAGCCACGCCATGAACCTGAACAGACTTTAACTCCTACACTCTGATTCATTGGACTTATTCCACTCAGCTAACATGGAGTTGAAGAATGTCAACCACCACACCATGGAGCCTAGAGTGCCTACAACTGAGAGCAGGAGGATTGCATCCAGTAGCCATGTGGAATCTAAGTCCCCTCTTGACGTAGAAGAGCAATTGGCATAACCAATCTAATGCCCTCAGAGAAAATGTGGCAATGGTTTGGGAAAAGTGGCCATGGTGGCTGCTGTGTGTGGGAAATGGGAGGAAGAGATGAGATGTGGAGGCATTTTTGGGACTTGGAGTTGTCTTGGGTGGTGTTTCAGGACATTTTATATCCCCCCAAGCCCACTGGATGGAACGTCGGATAGTATGGGCTATGATGTGGACCATTGACCATGAGGTGCAGCGATGCCCATAGATGTACTTACCATTTACAATGGATGTGTCATGATGATGGGAGAGAGTGTTGCTGTGGGGGGAGTGGGGGGTGGGGGCTGTGGGGTTGAATGGGACTTCATATTTTTTGAATGTAATATTTTTAAAAAATGGAAAAAAATCATTAAAAAAATACACTCGCAGCAAATAGCTACAGTTTAGAAGAGGTAGAGGAGAGAATTAGTGATGTGGAGGACAGTACATCAGAAATCAAACAGATAGTAGAATTGGTTGATAAAAAGATAGAAAAAATACAGCTAGGACTTAGGGACCTGAATGACAATGCAAAACACACAAACATATGTATTATAGGCATCCCAGAAGGAGAAGAGAAGGGAAAGGGGTCAGATGGGGTGTTGCAGGAAATAATGGCTGAAAATTTCCCAAATTGACTGAAAGAGACAGATGTACATATCCAAGAAGCACAAAGCACCCCAAACATCATAAACCCCAACAGGCCCACCCCAAGACATATACTTGTCAAATTATCCAACGCCCAAGACAAGGAAAAAATTCTAAAAGCAGCAAGAGAATAGAATACCATCTCATACAAGGGAGGCTGCATATGATTAAGTGCTGATTTCTCACCTGAAACCATGGAGTCAAGAAGGCCGTGGTTTGATGTAGTCAAGATACTAAAAGAAAAAATTTTCCAACCAAGAATACTCTACCCAGCTAAACTAGCATTCCAAAATGAGGGAGAGTTCAAAATATTCACAGATAAACAGAAACTGAAAGAGTATGCCAACAAGAAACCTCCCCTCAAGAAATACTAAAGGGAGTTCTGCAGGAAGAAAGGTAAAAACAATACAGGCAGAGTTGGAGGAGAGTGCAAGAGGAACAAAAAAACAAAACAAACAAACAAACAAACAAAAACAGCAACAAAAAGACAAAAAGAGAAGGGAAAAAAGCAAACAAAATAGGACAAACACAACTCCAATCAAAATATGGCTAACACAAATAATTTCTTGAAAGTAATAACACTGAATATCAATGGATTATACTCACCTATGAATAGATTCAGACTGGGGCATTAGATAAGGAAATATGACCCATCTATGTGCTGTCTACAAGAGACACACCTTAGTCCCAGACATTCATGGAGGGTGAAAGTGAATGGTTTGAAAATAATCTTAGAAGCAAACAATAACCAAAAAAGGGCAGGAGTAGCTATAGTAATATCAGACAAAATAGTCTTTAAATGCGAAACAATTGTGAGAGACAAAGAAGGATACTACATGTTAGTGAAAGGGACAATCTCTTAAGAAGAATGAACAATCATAAATATTTATGCTCCTAACAAGGGCACCTCTAAATACGTGAGGCAAACGCTGGAAAACCTAAGTGAAAGAATCGATGCCTCTACAATTATAGTGGGAGATTTTAACAACACCACTATCAATGATGGACAGAACATCTCAAAAGAGAATCACTGAAGAAACAAAATATTTCAACAGAATATTAGAGGAACTGGATCTGATAGACATATACAGATAATTTCTCCCAAATACAGCAGGATATACATTTTTCTCAAGTGCACATGGATCATTCTCCAAGATAGACCATATGCAACACCACAAAAAAGGGCTTAATGAATTCAGAAAATAGTAATCATACGAAATAATATCTCTGACCACAATGGAGTGAAGCTGGAAATCTGCAATGGCCAAAGGCCCAGATTTCACACCAAGACATGGAAATTTAACAGCACACTCTTAGAAAAACAATGCATCAAAGAGGAAATCTAAAAAGAAATAAATAACTACCTTGAAACAAATCATAATGATAACACACACACCAAAACTTATGGCATGCAGCAAAAGCAGTACAGAGATGGAAATTTATAGCTATAAATTCATACATCAAAAAAGAAGAAACACCAAAGATTGAAGAACTAACTGCACATTGGGGGAATTAGTAAAAAAACAACAAAGTAATCCAACTGGAAGAAGAAAGAAAGAAAGAAAGAACAAAGATAAGAGCAGAACTAAATGAAATAGAAAATAAGAAAGCCCTTGAAAAGATAAACAAGACCAAGAGCTGGTTTTTTGAGCAGATCAATAAAATTGACAACCTCTTAGTGAGACTAACAAAGAAAAAAAGAGAGAAGATGCAAATACACAAAATAAGATATGAGAAAGAAGATAGCACCACTGACCCCACAGAAATAAAGAATATCATAGGAGGATACTTTGAAAAATTATATTCCAACAAAAATGACAATTCAGAAGAAATGTACAAATTCCTAGAAACACATAAGCTGTCTATACTGACGAAAAAGTAATTGATGATCTCAACAAACCAATCACAAGTAAAGAGATAGAATCAGTCATTAAAAACTCCCAACTAAGAAGAGCCCAGAGCCAGATGGCTTCACAGGTGATTTCTACAAAACATTCTGGAAATAACTAACACCAATCCTGCTGAAACTCTTCCAAAAAATCGAAACAGAAGGAACATTGCTGAACTCCTTCTATGATGCCAACATTACCCTAGTACCAAAGCCAAACAAAGACACCACAAGAAAGGAAAATTACAGACCAATTTCTCTAATGAGCCTTGATGCAAAAATACTTAACAAAATACTTGCTAATCGTATTCAAAACCACATTAAACAAATTATACTCCATGACCAAGTGGAATTCATTCCAGGTATGCAAGGATGGTTCCACATAAGAAAATCAATCAATGTAATACACCATATAAACAGATTGGAGGAAAAAAATCACATGATTGTATTTATAGATGCAGAAAAAGCATTTGACAAAATACAGCACACTTTCTTGATAAAAACACTCCAAAAGATCGGAATACAAGGAAATATTTTGAACATGATAAAGAGTATATATGAAAAACCCACAGTCAAATTCATTTACAATGGCGACATCCTAAAATCCTTCCCTCTAAAGTCAGGAACAAGTCAAGGATGACCACTCTCTCCCCTTCTTTTGAACATTGTCTTAGAAGTATTTGCTCGAGCACTGAGGCAAGAACCCGATATAAAAGGCATTCAAATTGGAAAGGAAGAAGTCAAAATTTCATTATTTGCAGATGATATGATCCTATACAGAGAAAACCCTGAGAGCTCTACAACAAAGCTTCTAGAAATCATAAATGAATTTTGTAGAGTCGCAGGTTGTAAGATCAATGTGCAAAAATTAGTAGCATTTCTGTACACCAATAATAAGCAAGATCAGGAGGAAATCAAGAAACAAATACCATTTACAATAGTAAATAAAAAAATCAAATATTTAAGAATAAATTTAACTAAAGATGTAAAAAACGATACACCAAGAACTACACAAGACTGTTCAAGGAAATCAAAGAAGACCTAAATAAATGGAAAAATATTCCCCATTCATGGATAGGAAGACTAAATATTATTACCATGTCTATCCTACCAAAACTGATTTACACATTCAATGCAATCCCAATAAAAATCAACACAGCCTTCTTTAAGGAACTAGAAAAACTAACTATGAAATTTATTTGGAAAGGAAAGAGGCCCCAAATAGCCAAAGACATATTCAATAAAAAAAATGAAATAGGAGGAATCACACTACCTGACTTCAAAACATACTACAAAGACACAGTAGTGAAAACAGCTTGGTATTGGCATAAGGAAAGACACACAGACCAATGGAATCGAATAGAAAGTTCTGATATAGAACCTCATATATATGACCATATAATATTCGATAAAGCCACCAAGCCCTCTCAACTGGGAGAGAATGGCCTATTCAACAAATAGTGCCTGGAGAACTGGATATCCATATACAGAAGAATGAAAGAGGATTACCATCTCATACCTTATACAAAGATCAACTCAAGTTGGATCAAAGACCTAAATATAAGAGCCAAGACCATAAAGACTTTGGAAAGCAGTGTAGGGAAACATCTACAAGACCTTGTAGTAGGAAATGGCTTCATGAACTTCACACCAAAATCACGAGCAGCAAAAGAACAAGTAGATAAATGGGACTTCCTCAAAATTAAAGCTTTCTGCACCTCAAAGGCTTTTGTCAAGAAAGTAAAAAGTGAGCCTACACAGTGGGAGAAAATATTTGGCAACCATATATCTGGTAAGAGACTTATAACTTGCATATATAAAGAATTTCTGTATCTTGAAAATAAAAAGATAAATGACCCATTTAAAAAATGGGAAAAAGATTTAAACAGACACTTCTCCAAAGAATGAATAAATTCACTCTTTTCCACCAAGAACTCCAAGAATTCCTTGAGGAATGGATGCAACAAATTAACAGAATGCAATTTAAAAAATAGATAAACACTAAGAAAACAACTTACCATGACTAAGAGCCTGAAGAGAAGCAGATAGTGGAAAAAAGCCTTTAACTCTTTCAGAGTTTGAAATTATGTAGGCACAGAATATGAAACAACACTTTTTAATGAGTTTTAGAAAATTAAAGAGTATGGCAAATATATAAAATGGCAAAAACCTATTTCAATAATGAAATAAATTGAACTTCTAAAACTGAAATATACAATGATTAAAATGTAAAATTTCTATGTAGTTGAACTAGAAGAAATTTAGCTGCAATGGAAATGAAAGTCCTTGCAATCTGAAACAGAAATTGGAAAATAAACCAAGTTTATATTGGTGGACCTTCCTACATCTGACACTTTTTTGTATTTCTGCAGTTACTACCAGTGACACATTCCCTCCCAAGGTATATTCTTCCCACAGTAACACAGAACTTCGGTGATTCATTCTAATGATTTTTGTTCCCCTGGTGGTTTCCTCCTTGGATAGTGAATAAATACAAAATATCTTTATTCTGGAAACTCTAGGAGATGAAACACAAAGAACCACACTTAGGATGATGTATTTCAGAGCTATTAATATGTGGGTGCTTCTAATTCTTCTGAGAAGGTTGACCTGGAAGTGATGAGAAATCAGAAGAGTGACATTTGGGAAAGAAACTAGGCGGTGAAGCCCAAGACCTCCTTATTCAATACCTTCACTCTAGAATGTGCTTCTATTGGAAACTCAGCTCTTTGCAGTGGAGGAAGGAATCACTGCTCCTATGTTTGAAATGTACTCACTTACACACTGGCTACATTATTTTGGTGGATTATAAGAGGCAAATTTTCTGTTTCTGGTTGTACTGTGTCTTAGCTTAGTTTAAATGATGTTCCTTGGAACTAAGGGTGTTTATTCTCCCTTCCCCCATTCTGGACTGTTAATCTTTAATTAACAGTGTTCATCTTCTCTAAATTTCTCATGGTACAATCCTAGTAAATAATTATTCTACTGACACAACATAATACAACTGAACAGAACAGAACTCGCTCACAATGAGTCTTCTCCTCCATCTATATCACATACAATTAATGCTGTACTGGCAGCAATCAAGCCTCCCACTTCTCCAGGAAATATACTAGTGTTTAGCTTTGTAATCTGGCATTTATCTCTCACTCAATTTATGGAAGTTTCTTTAGTTGAATGCCTCATTTTAAGGCATCACTGCAAGGTTTCCAATAAAAAAAAAAAACACATCTAAAATGAACTTTAATTTCATCAATAACACACAATTGATTCTTAAGGAATATGTTTAGTTTTTCATGAGAGCAATTTATATGCTAATTTAGAGTGAATCATTATTGTTTCCACACATATTCAGGTCCTGGAGAAGACTGAAAATTTACTGACAAAACAAGGAACACATTTTTTTTTTTGAGAGAAAAATAATAGATGCAGGAATGGGAAAGTAAGAAAAGATCTAGGTATTATATCAATTCAAGAAAGATATAAGAGATCTGAAACACTCTCTAATACTTGCTAATGAAACGTGCTTAAAAACTTTTCCTCTTTAAAACATTTTTTGTGTAAACACATATTTGTAGGTCTACATAAAAACCTGAAGTTATCTCCTAATATTTCAGTTTAATAGTTGAAAAAGTTATTGTAGGAATTGGGGCAAACATGCACCTTGCTTTTATGATCTGTAAATATGAACTGCTATTATAGGACATGCTTAGAGAAATTTCCAGAAAATATTCTTTAATAGGAAAATAAGTTTTAAGGGGTAACCATAGATCACTGGGAGAATAACAGTAATAATTGAGATATTCACTGTTTGAAAGATCAAAGATAGTGTTTTGATTACAGTCTCCCTTAACTTATGATTTGGAATGTGCAGGACAAAGGGGCATATCAGAAATGTATTGTGGATTATTGTAAACCAATTAGATGATTTCTCCAATTCAGGATACGACCTTTTCTTGGAGCCAATGAATAAAAACCCTATTAGGTGATACACAGCATTTTATAAGAGAGTTTATTTTTCACCAAAACCGTAAAACACCCGGAGTTTCTTTCATCTGGCACTGACTGCAGTACACCTTCATCCCTCCAAATCCTGCTATAATTATATATATGGAGAGAGATTTACATGTATGGAACCTTTCATTATTGAAAATCCAGGCAGTTGTTTCTGCCTTCAATACTGATTCCAGGAAATAAAATAAGAAAGATCACATGATGTAAAATAATAAAAAAAAAAAAAGAAACAGGTGTTCTTTATAGAAAAAAAAATTACAGAAATAGAGTTCTGATATGAGTCAAATAACAGATTATATCTCTATTCACTTACAAAGATTTTATATTTGTATCTCCCAATTTTTGGCCTCTATTAATCATGAGCAATTTTCTAAACTTGGGAAAAGAATCCTTTTATAGAGAGAATGTGTCTCAGCTTTTTAAAGGCCTGCTTTATGTCCTTATTTCTAAGACTGTAGATAAAGGGGTTCAGCATAGGAATGACCATCGTGTACATCACTGAAGCTATTGCATTTGTCCTTGAGTTTTGGGAAGCAGTAGAGCTAAGATGCACTCCAAGACCTGTACCATAAAACAAGGTCACCACTGAGAGGTGAGACCCACAGGTAGAAAATGCTTTATGCTTGCCCTCAGTTGTTGAAATTCTCAAAATGGAGGATATAATTTTAGAGTAAGAGAAAAGGATCCCAGTGAGTGGAATAAAACCCAGAAGTCCAGATGCAAAATACATCACTAGGTCATTTAGGAAGGTGTCAGAACAAGCAAGTCGGATTACCTGATTAAGTTCACAGAAAAAGTGGGGGATTTCCAACTTTGTACAAAAAGACAATCGCAAAACCATTAGGCATTGTAAAAGGGAATGCAAAACACTGAATAACCAGGATGCCAGTAGCAGGAGGCCACAGAGCCGGGGGTTCATGATGACCATATAGTGCAGTGGTTGACAGATGGCCACGAAGATGACAGAAGGCCATCACAGTCAAGAGGGCGGTATCTATTTGTCCAAAAAGTATGTACAAAAATATCTGGCTGATGCAGTTTTCAAAAGTTATGATTTTTCTTTCTGTCTGGATGTTCAACAGCATCTTTGGGACAGTGGTGGAGGTGAAACAGATATCTGTAAAAGACAGGTTAGAGAGGAAGATGTACATGGGTGTGTGGAGGTGGGAGTCTGAGATGATGGCCAGGATGATGAGCAGGTTCCCTGTGAGGGTAACCAGGTACATCAACAGGAACAGTCCAAAGAGGAGGGGCTGCACTCCTGTATCTTCTGACAGCCCCAGAAGTACAAATTCTAAGACAAATGTTTGGTTTTCTGTTTCCATGTAGATGATGGAATTCCTGGAAGAGATATCAGAATAATGCAAATTTAGCCACGAACAGAAATCATAAAAATATAATAAATGTAATGATTTGTTTTGTAAGCAAATTAAGATTATATTTTTATACATAACAAGAGGCAAATCACTTAAGCAGAGGATTTCAATAGTTTATGTAGATATTGCTCTCTCAAGAACATGGAGAATAAATCCCCAATCTGAAGTGTGGGCTTCAACTAGTGGCTTCATTGCAAAGGTGATATATGGAAAGGCTTATAAATAAGGAAGTTTATACTGAAGGGACTTCAAAACACTGTTGATCAACCTAAACATCAAGAATGATAAGTCGTACTGGTAAGCCGCACCCTGGATACAATGTGATAAAATGGAATTTTATCTCTGGTGTCTTCCTCAAAAAACATCAGATCATCAGAAAACTGTAATTGAGGGATACTTTACAATACCCCTGACCTCCACTCCTCAAAAGTATCCAGGTCATCAAAAATGAGGAGCACCTGAGAAGCTATCTCAGTCACAAAGAGATTAAGAATTTATGACAAGTAACTACAAGGAATTATTTTGGATGGGTGATGTGAAGAACAGAGAAAGATGGTGAGAAGTTCTCAGAAGCTATCTCTAAAATCCTTGCAATTTTTCTGTAAATCTAACACTGTTCTAATAGAGTAAATTTATTACTCTACTACTCCTGAAACATTGAATTTCAAGATTCAATCCAGATACAATGAAATGACATGTACAAGAATAGCACATTGTTCTAATTCTCACATTCTTCATCAATTGAATCACAACAGTGACACTGATTTCATAAAGTAACTGAAAATAATTAAATAAAATAATGAATATATAATGACAAGCATTGTGCCTAGATTTAAAAGCCACTATTTTAAACATTATGATTCAATCACACACAGATTCACTCCCCACACCTTTCCCAAATCAACTGTGCAATTTTTCATCCCTCATCATCAATGTGGGGTATTAACAACAGTGATAGTCACATTGGCCCAGAGGGAACTTAACTTAGGGCAATTTTCATGATCATTACACATCTCTAAGCCAGCACTGACTTTCCAATTAATCCAAACATAAATATCTATCTTGTGGACAAAACTCAAGGATCTCTATTATCTGGCTGTTGCCAACCTGGCCAGGCTCATTTTCCCCTTTTTACATCCCTGCCCTCATTTTTCATCCAAACTCAAGAACTATTTTAAAACCTCACCAAATCTTGCACATATCCTATTGTTATATTGATTGCACATTTGTGTCCCTATTGCCTTGGTTTACTTCTACCACTTTCTCCTCCTGGAATTACTCCAAATCCTCCCTCAAAGCACAGTACAATCATTAGCTCCCTTGTTAAGCCTTCCCTAGTCTCCACGGGATGAGACCATACTTTTCAACCCAGTAAACCAGAATTTCAGAGCCATGTCTAAATATTGGATATACTCATTTCTATGTCAATTACCCCATTTGGATACAATTTCTTTAATATGAAGAACAAAATATTATCCATTTCTTTATTCCAAAAAAAATATTTAGACCTTTTTATGAAGTAACTGACTACTAAACATTTGTTGAATGACCAAAGGAAAAAAAAATGAATGAAGGGGAAGCAACTGTGGCTTAATCAGCTGGGCTCCCATCTCCAATATGCGAGGCCCTGGTTTTGCATCCCAGGGCCTCTTTGTGAAGGCAGGTTTACCTACACATGGCAGAGAGCCACCTGGCCAGCAGAGCACTTGCTCAGCAAGGTGATACAATAACACGTAAAAGGGAGACAAGCAAAAACACAGAAGATTGTGCAGCAAATGGAGAGAGAGATCAGAGCAAGTGAGCTGAATGGGTTGAGGGGAAATAAATTAAATAAATATTGACACAGAAGAATGCATAGCAAATGGACACAGAGAGCAGATAGCATGCAAAAAACACAGGGGGGAGGGTATTAAAAAAAAGAAAGAATGCAATGAAAAATACTTTCAACAATTGTAGAGAAGGAAGAATGAGTGAATCAAGGAAAAATGCTGCTGAGAGAGAGACAACCCAAGTGTGAGAGCTAAGGCTAAGGGAGGCAACTTGGTAAAAAGAGATATCTAGTGTATCCACTATTTCCACTATGACATTTTAATTGGGATGGTGTATGTTAAGTTTTCCTTACAGGCATTATCTGTTGATTCACTAAAAGTTACTAGAAAAAAATGGGATCATGGGCCCAAAATACATTCCCCAGCACCTGTGAAATTCTGTAACTCACTTTGAAATTATCGAGGCAGGGTCTGAGTTCACAAATGTAGATTCTTGTGTGAATTATGGATGAAGTTGGAAGTTCTGCTCTCAGGAAGAAAAGAGAGATGGAATCACTCATGAGGTTTCTAGAAGACAAATTGTGTTTTTGCTTCATCAGAGATTAGAAAAATATATTTGATATAAGGAAGGGGAATCTTTTAGAGTTTACAAGCAATTAGGGATTCCATTCCCAAGAGCCACATTAGTGAAATATTCTTTTGTCTCAATATTCCCTGTGATATTTAGTCATCTGGAGGGAAGAAAGAAAATTGTAAGGAAAACTTTTGAAATTTTGACCTATTTGACAGCTTTGGAACTCCATTTCCTCTCTTATCCCAGTGGACACCTACTTCCCAGGAGGTCATATCTCTTTAGGTCAGTCTCTAGTTTTGCCAGGTTTCTGAAAATGATTTCCCTATTTCTATTTCTGGAGAAAGATTCTGGATAGACTAAAATTTCTTGGGTTTCCAAACCGTCTCCTCTGAAGTTTCTGCTTATAAACGGAACCACCATTTCTCAAGAGGATTTCCTCTTGACCAATTGCTTCTTCTCTCCCATAATTACCAATATCTGTTCAACTCATACAATATATTGTTTTCTCAGAATGAATATTCATTCAGCAATATGATATGGTAAAGCTTCAACTACTATCTGGCAGTGAAGTGAAGAATAAGGTACTGTGTTTCCCTGCCAAACAGTTCAGAGTCTAAACAAGCCAAGAGAGAAGTGTGCAAATATAACACCCTAAGGGGTTTCAGTTGTCCTGGTGAATTCTACTTCTTTATGAATGAAGGTTGGATTTTCTAATTCTTCCTTTATGCTCCTGGGATTTTGATAGGGATTACATTAAATTTACAGACCACTATAAGTAGTATTGGCATTTTTTTAAAAAGTTTTATTCATACACCATAGAATCTTTCCATAGTGTACAATCTGTGACTGTTTAATCATATAATTTTGCATTCATCACCACAATAACTTTTAGAATATTTGCAGTAATACAAAAGAAAAATACCCTACCCTTTCTAACTCCATTTTAATGATTCTTAGTATTGTTATGGTACATTTGTTACAACTAATGAAAATATTAAAATACTACTATTACCTATTGTTGGATTTTTTTTTGTATTTGTCTTTTTAAAGAAGCTTTACGTTTCAAAAAAGTTACAATAAAAAAACAACAACCAGGAGATTCTCATCTGTCCACCACCTCCCCCTCCCACACTTCTCCATATTAACATCATCTTTCATTAATGTGGTACATTTGTTACAATTGATGAACACATATAGCAGCATTGTTACTAAATATGAACTATAGTTTATATTATAGTTTTTACTCTGCTCCACACAATTTTGAAGATTATGACAAAATATATAATGGCCTGTATCTATCACTGAAATGTCATACAGTACAATCCAGTGTCCCAAAATGCCTCAAAGCTACGCCTTTTATTCCGTCCCATTCCCATCAGAATCTCTGGTGGCCACAGCCATTACATCAATGATAAAGGTTCATCCTTTGCTAGAATAGTAGTAAGTCTATAATAGAATAATACCAAGTCTATTTTAGACCATTGTCCATTCCCCAAACTTGAGGATATTGTGATAGTGATACTGACTCTTTCTAACTGAGCAGGTGCTTAGGTCCCATGGGACAGAAGGATGGAACTATCTTGCTTGCAGTTGTTGACAATCTGTGATTCTTTAAATGGACATTTTCCCTCTTTAGTTTTCCTGGATGAATTCTGTGAACTGGAGAGTAGTAATGTAACTCTGCTGAGATTCAGGGCTCACCTGGCACATGAAAAGACCAAAGATTTGTCTTTGGGACCTATATTTTAAAAGTATAATGCTTATTATAGGATCAAATAATAGGGGTAGGAAAGCCATGTGTATGGAAACTAGAAATGTGTCAAAGCCTGTTACACTGGGGAGCATAATCCAGAGTAAGGCCGACTGAGATGGTGCTGAATTCTTGTGTTTGCCTGTATTGTTTATAGTGTCTGGATGTCTAAAGCACTCAGGAATCCCACTGAGAAACCGTTTTCTCTGGCAACTAAAGAGATCCTGTTAAGACATGAATAAGTGGAACCTATGAATGATCTGCTGACTCATATTGAAAACTCTTAGCCATAAAAATTTAATTGTTCTGAACATTTCCCACATTTGCCCAAGGTCTCTTTATGGGGAATATGGGAATGTCCTATAACTTCTCTGTGACTTTTCTGTATTGTGAATTTTCTTTGAAAATAAAGTTTTATAAAGGGAACTGGAGGCATATAAGGCATATAAGGAAGAAATTGTTACTGTACATATAAAGCATCAAATCTTACCGTGATGAAATACAGTGTCTGAAAAATATTATTTTGATTTTTTAAATTCTTTTGATTTTATTTATTTTTAAAAATATTTCAGTTTCTTTTTTATTTTATATGTTTTATTGGCTTTGGTTTTGGTGGGGATTTGGATCAGAAGTGTCACATATATGGCAGGGAAGGATCACTAATGGGGGTGTAGGTAATGGGGGGGTATAAGGAAGGCAGAGACGTGAGCATGCCTCTAATGCATATCAATATGCTCCAGTGTTCAAGGCTCATTGTCTTGGTGTCTGGAGACCCACATATTCACCAAAAGAATATTTAATTCCCACCCTAGGGAGTACTGCTACATTCTTTAATAAAACTTCAAGCATTCCCTGATTACAAGGGCAGCGCCTAGTGATGGAAGACCTACAATTTTTCCTGGACTCTGATATTGATTATTGTAATTTTGAACATTTTCTGGTGAAATTGGAACATAGCCTAGTATTAGAAACTGGCTAAGTGTTACCTACTCAAAACCTCCATTTTGCTCAAATGTGGCCTCCCTATAAGACATACTTAGTGTATAAATGCACTACCTCCCCCAACCCATGGTATAGGACTCGACTCCCAGAGATGAGCCTCCATGGAACTCAGAGATTAATTCCAAGCACTGAAGAGCATTGGCATCTTAATAATTTTAATTTTTCCTGTCCATGATCACAGGTTGTCTTTCCATTTACTTAGGTGTGTGGTTTTTGTTTTTGTTTTTTTTTAATTTCTTGCAGGAGTATTTTGTAGCTTTCAGTATATGTCTTTCATTTCTTTAGGTAAAACAATTTCTAGTTATTTTATTTGTTTAGATATTATTGTGAATTAAAAAAAATTTCTACTTGGGAATATTATTTGGTAGTGAATGGAATACAACTCATTCTTGTGTGTTAATCTCATGGCTTGCATTTTGCTATATTTAATATGAGTTCTAGAAATTTCCTTGTGGAAGTTTGGTTACTTTCTATATAAAGGATCATGTCATCACTGAATTCAAATTGTTTCCTTCTTCCTGTCCAATTTAGATCCATTTTTAAAAGGATTAGTGCATAATTTCTTTGACAGTTATTTCCACTACAATACTGTGTAGCAAGAATGAAAGCAGATATGCTTGTCTTGCTGCAGTACTCATGGGGAAATTTTTCACTTTTTCAGCATTGAGTATAGGATTAGGTGTATATATATACACATTTTTTTATATGTTTGTGTATATAAAATATGAACATATATATATATATGTGACTTTTAACATATTGAAGACTTTACCCATCATTCTTATTTTTTCTGAGCATTTTTATTGTGAAAGTTCATTGGATTCTGTCTAATGCAATTTCTGAATGAACAGAGGTTTTCAAGTGATTTTCCCCTTGATTATGCTATTTGTTCTACTTTTCTCATTGATTTCATTAAGTTGAAAACCCTTGCATCCTGGGATAAATATTGTTTGGTCAGGGAGGACAATTATTTAAATATTCTGTTGGATTTAATACACTAAGTTTTTTATGGTTTTTGCAGCTACTTTAAAAAAAGAAACTGATCCTAGATTTTCTTTCCTTTTTAAGTCTTTAGGTAGTTTTTGTATCACATTAGCATTACCCTCATAGAATGAGTTGGGAAGATATCCTTTGTCTTCAATTTGGAAGTGTTTGAGAAATACTGGAATTAATTCTTCTTTGAATGTTTGATAGAATTCAACTTTGAAGTTACATGGTACTGAAATTCTTTTTATTTTGAGTTTTTTGATTATTGATTGAAAGACTTAATTTTTTATATTTTTGTGGAGATCTTCTATTTCTTCTTGAGTCAATTTAGGTAAGATGTGTGCTTCTAGGAATTTGTTCATTAATAGATTATCTAGATAATTAACATAGAGTTTTTCATAGTATTTGACCATAATTGTTTTAATATGTGCAATATCTAGCAATGATCCCAATTTCTATTTATATTTTGAAATTGGCATATTCTTATTTTTTTTCTTTTCAGTTTATCTAAACCTTTGCAATTTTATCTTTTCCAAGAACTTTTAATTTCATGGACACACCAATTTTATTTCCAATTTCTATTTCATTTTTTCACTCAAATGAATCTTGTTTTCTTCCTTCTACTAGTTTTAAATTCAGGTTGTCCTAAGGTGATGAACAATGCATGAGACTTTTTCTAGCTCACTGAAAAACCAGGTTTATGAAAAAACACTGATATTATTTACTAATATTTGGGATTAACACTTGAGATAAACTACAGCTGGCAGTGGAAAAAATACCTATATTGCATTTTGAATCAATTTTATTGAAACATATTCATAAGCCATACAATCCATCTAAAATGCTTAAAAGCAAAGGCATTTGGTATAATTACAGAGTTTTATATTCATCACATCAATCAATAGTACAGAATTTTCATTACCCAAAAAGGAGAGAAACAAATAACCAATTACTAGTACTAACCATTTTACTCTACAAGACAGAAGATTCTATCTTCATCAATGATTACAATCAGAAAGGTCAAATGATTTTAAAGAAATTAAGAAATTACTTGAAAAAGTGGTGATTTGATGTGCAAAATTTAAAGAGAATTTTAGAAACTAGGCATGTAGCACACTATCTTTCTATGTACAAATAAAAGTATCTAGATTTAGATCTCCCATGTTCAACTTCTGTTAATTATGAGAAAACATCTTAACTTGACACAAACATGATTTTATACAGGAATGTATCCCAGGTGGTGAGATTTTTTAAGGCCTGCTTTTTTCCTTGTTTTTGAGACTGTAGATCAAGGGGTACAGGATTGGAATCATGACCATGTACATCACCAAGGGTATTGCATTACCTCTTGAGTTTTGGGTAGCAGCAGAAACGCTAATATTAACTCCAAGACATGTACCATAAAACAAGGTCAAAACTGATAGATTCGACCTACAAGTAGAAAATGCTTTATACTTGCCCCCAGATGATGGTATTCTCAAAATGGATGATACAGTCTAAGAGTAGGAGAAAATGATCTCGGTAAGTGGAATAACACTCAGAAGTCCAGCATCAAAATACATCACTAAATCACTGAAGACTTTGTCAGAACAAGCAAGTCAAACTATCTGATTAATTTCAAAAAAGAAGTGAGTTATTTCCAACTCTGTACAAAAAGACTACTGCAAAACTATTTCTTCACTTAAAACGGAAAGCAAAACACTCAATAAACAGGATACAAGTAGTAGGAGACCACAGATCTGAAGGTTCATGTTGACCATGTAGTGCAGGGGTGACAAATGGCCATGAAGCGATCATAGGTCATCACAGTCAAGAGGTAATTATCTAATTTTCCAAAAAGGATAAAGAAATACATCTGACTGAGACAGCTTTCATAAGTTATGGTTTTGATCTCTGTCTTGGTATTCAGCAGCATCTTTGGAACAGTGGTGGAGGTAAAACAGATATCTGTAAAAACAGGTTGGAGAAGAAGAAGTACACGGGTTTGTGGAGTTGGGAGTCAGTGATAATGGCCAGGATTATGAGTAGGTTCCCAATGAAGCTGAACAGGTACATGGACAGGAACATCCCAAATAGCAGTGACTGGATTTTTATATCATTTGAAAGTCCCAAAAGGATAAATTCTGAAACACATGTTTGGTTTTCCATTTCATTTACTTGATGTATCTGCTGGAAAAGAGATAAAAGAAATTCAAATTTAGTCCTAAGCATCTATCACCTGATTAACTAAAATGCTATGGTGAGTAAACACATTATAATAATTTCTTCTTATATAGGCATAGATCTAGTGCCTCTTATCTGAAAATACCAGGGAAAGCAATCATCCTGCTTCTACTTTTTAAATGATGTGCAAGGAGAGAACCCTGTACTCATACATGCAAAGCAGCTGTTTACCTGCTGCCCATTCCTGCTTCACCTTGATGTTATTTCTGACTAGCAATGCAAGTACATAATTGGAAAGATATTCTCTATCAACACTTTTCACTACAAATTCTTAAGAATTTATTTTATTCAAAAAAATGATAAAATCACATTTTGTACCTTGTGATGAAATTTTTGGAAAGAGGTTATTGTTGATTCTAGCACAATATTCTGAATTTAATTTGTGTTACAAAATTGTATACTTGGTAATAGAAAAAATGGAAAAGTTTTAGTTGTATATAGGTTGCTATAATGAAAAGTATTAAATAAATAATTAGAAATATTATCTTTTAAAATATGTAAGGCACAATATTAGTAAAATGCAATGTCTTTCCAACTTGATCTGTACATTCATCTCAATCTAGTTATAAATACAGGCAAGTTATTTGAGGACATTGAAACAATAATTACATAGTTTATATGGAAAGGCAAAAAAACCCAAAAACTAGAAATCCAATATAATACTGTAGAAAAAGATCAAAGTTGTAAGACCTATTCCACCTGATACTATTTAGATACCCAAAACAAGCCTGAAGAAGAACAAAGTTGTAGGACTATAGTAACTGATTTCAAGACTTATTTAAAAATGTAATAATGAAGCATTATGATATTGTTGAAATGGACACATAAACTAATATTAGAGAAGAATCCAGAAATAGATTCACAGAAATGCATTCAAGTAACATGAGACAAAGGGAAAAGATCAACTCATAGGTGAAAGTGTGGTCTTTTCAACAAATGGTTCTGGAACAATGGGATGCACACATGCAAACAGAAATCAAAGTTAGGCAGAGATTGTATACATTTCAGAAAAGGTAATTCTACTTGAGTCACACACTTACAAATAAAATGCAAAGTTTAAAACTTCTAGAAAAATATGAGAAAACCAAGAAGCCAGTTATTTGGCAATGACTGTTTAGTTATAGCACCCAAAGCATGATCCACGGCAGAAGAAATTTTCTAAGTTTTACATTATTAAACATAAAAAATTTTTTTCTCAGTAAAAGACATTGAAAAGACAATCCAAGACTTAGGGAAAATATTTCCTAAATTCAAATATGCAAAGACCTTTTGGCATCCAACAATAAGAAGGCAAATACCCAATGTAAAAACAAGCAAAAATCTGAACAGAATCCTAACCAAAAAGATATACAGAAGTCTATAAAGCATAAGTAAAAAGATCCTACAAAAGACAAGCAAAAATCTCAAATGATTGCTGCTAAAGAAGTCAGACTAAAATACTACATTGGTAAGATATCAGCATATTTTATGATCTTCAGGATAAAGCAAAACATCAGGGACAATGGAATGATCAGTGGTTGCCAGGGGATTAGGGGGATTGCAGTTGAACTGAATAGGGCAAGTACAGGGAATTTTTCAAAAGATGAAACTATTCTGCGTTATACTGTAATTGTAGGCACATGGCATTATGCCTTTGCCAAAGCCCTTTAAACTAGACAACACAAAGAAGGAACATTAATGTATGGAAGTAAAAATTCATTTGCAAGGTACAAAAAGTATTCAAAAACAATCTAACTACATTACAAATATATTAAATGCCCTCTCTGAATGTTATGGGAGGAAAGTTGATAAAATATTCATATCGGATATGAACAGTCTATAAAATGATGTCAATGGGCACTGTGCACAAGCACTGTATTCTAGTTGATTATGTTATATCCCATCAATATATGGTTCACGTTACATTGTTTACATGTCAGTCCTTCCACCTTGATCTATATATTCAACTCAATCACAAGTTCTCAATAAACTATTTTGTAGATATTTACAAAAGTATTCTAAGGATTTATGAAAAGGCAAAAGAGTAGCCAACACAATAGTGAACAAGATCAACATTGGAGGATCACATAATGTAAAATGTAGACTTTGGGTAGTATCAATGTTTCAATATTGGCTCATCAATTGAAATAAATATACACACTAATGTAAGATGGTAATAATAAAGGAAACTATGTGGGGGGAAATATGGGAAATTCCTAAACTTTCGGTATAATTTCTATAAATCTAAAATTTCCTTAAAAGTGGAGTCTATTATTATTCAAAAAAGATTTGCTATAAATCTACACAATCAAGATAACATTCTATTGGTGATAGAATAGACACCTAGAGTAATGAAACAGGAAAGAACCCAAAAATAGACACACAAAAATAAAGTCAACTTATCTCTGGGATAGGAGCAAAGGTAAATGATTGGAGAAAAGACAGTGGTTTCAACAAGTGGTACTAGACCAGTAGGCTGCACATGTATTAAAAATGAAGCATACATATCTTTACCCCATTGACAAAACTTAACCACAAAATACATTATACTCTTAAATATAAGATGGAAGACTTAAAATCTTTTTAAAAAAGCCAGAGAACATCTAAAGAGCTTTGGATAGGCAAAGGGTCTTAAACTACACACCAAAAAATAAGGCATGATCCATTAAAGAAAAAAAATTGCATGTTGGATTTATTAAAACAATCAGCTCAGCAAAAGACCCTGTTAAAGGAATTGAAAGGCAAGTCAACAAAATGCTTGCCAAACACATGTATAATAAAGTAGTTGAATTCAAAACATACTAAAAACCTTAAAATTCAACAGTAAGAAACAAGGAATCCAATTAAAATTGAGTGAAATATATGAACAAAACCTCACCAAAGGAGATATACAAATTACAACATTGTGATACCACAATGCACCTATTAGAATGATTAAAATATATATATAACTGCCAATACCAATTCCCAGGGAGAATGAGGGGCAATACAAATTCTCATTTTGCTTTGAGAATACAAAATAGCACAGGCACTTTGGAAGACAGTATGGCAATTTCTTTCAGGGACAGCCAAGAGCCAGAGTTCAAATAATTTAACAACAAATATGTAATTAGTATTAGATCATAACCTAAAGTATAAAATAAATGTGAGTGAGTCATAATGATATTAATAATTGGATAAATGAATGAATGAATGAATAGCATCTCCCATGATAATTATAATAATTTGTGTAAATATTCTACTCTTAAGAAGTCAGTTCATTAACTCCATTAACACTTCGCTCCTCAAATTTCTACAGCATATAGTGACTTGCTTACACAGTGTACAGCATGAAAGAGAGGGAGAACGTAAATTTACAGTGGATGAACCTAACAAAATCTATCTCAGCCATGAAAAGTTAGCATAAGCAGTGATAGCTCACACACACATACACATCTTTGATATGACCCAATGAAAATATCACTTTAACTTTGTGTTCTTCCTCCAAAATTTCCCTCCTGCATAGTCAGTCCCTGAGAGAAAACGTAGACAAACCAAAACAGAGAGACATTTTTAAAAGTACCCTATAAATCAGACTGTCTACCCAGACCAGCTAACAGGGAGGTGAAGAAGGTCAACCACCATACCAGGGAGCCAAGAATGCCTACAACTGAAAGCAGGAGAATTGCATCCATCATCCATGTGGACCCTAAGCCCCCTCTTGATATAGAGAGGGAGTGGAAATAGCCATCCCAGGGTCCACAGGCTGGGGGAATGGAGTATGGATTGTAGTGTATTTTCTGATATTCTACTATGGAACTATTGTGATTAGTAATGGAAGAAATAGTGGCATTTATGTGGAGAAAGTGGCCATGGTAGCTGCTGCATGTAGGGAGAGGGAAGAGGAGATGTGATGTGGGGGCATTTTCAGGACTTGGAGTTGTCCTGGGTGGTATTGCAGGGACAGATGCTGGACATTATATGTCCTGCCATGGCCCACTGGGTGGACTTGGAGAGAGTATAGGCTACAAAGTAAACCACTATCCATGTGGTGCAGCAGTGCTCCAAAATATATTCACCTAATGCAATGAACATATCATGATGATGAAGGAGGTGGTTGATGTGGAAGGAGTGTGGAGAGGGGTGCGAGTATATGGGGACCTGATATTTTTTTTAATGTAACATTTAAAAAAATTAATAGGTAAAAATAAATAAGTAAATAAAGTCCATATTTTTGGTTTAAAAAAAAAGCACCCTAACAATCTCCTCAAAATTATCATGGTCATCAATACAAAGAAAATTTGAGAAACTGTTGCAGAACAGAGAAGCCTAAGGAGAAATGACCCCCTAATCTAATGGGATATACTGGGTGAGAGATACTCATAATGTGGGAAACTTTCTGTATATACCTTCACAAAATTTATGTAGAGTAACTCTATTCAAAATACACTTTATTAAAAAAGAAATATGTTGGTGAAATACATATAATTTGGAAGCAACAAACTCTATGCTTGACTGCAGACTCCACTACATGCCTCAGACAGAAAATAGCATTCCTCTGAGTCAAATTATTGAACTATAAATTCAAAATATGGTTACCAATTTCATATAGTTAAATGAAAGAGCAAATATGAAATGTACAGGGTTGTGTTTAATTTTAAGGAGTGAATTTTTTGTTAAATTTTGGTTTAATCACTCACAGATTTATTCCTAACCTCTCCATTCCCACTTCTTTTAAACCTTTTAAAATGAAGTTCCTGTTTCATACATGAACATAAACAGTAAATTATAATAAAATTTGTGAACCTACCAAACAAACACGTATATGAACATACAGGGCTCCCATAAAATTGTGAAACAATTGTGACAAACCATGAAAAAACATTGTCAAAGCATGGTTACTACTAATAGCTATTGCCCATGTTTTACATTGGGTGTCCTTTTCTCCAAACCCACACCACACAATTATTATCACCCTGTAGTAGTATTATATATATGTTATATTTCATGAGCGACTTTCTCATATTTGTTCTGTTAACCATAGCCAGTCATCCACTAGTAGATTCCCTGTGTTATATAGCCCCTGCTTTGAAAATCCATCTAAAGCATACACTAAATGGTTCTCAGGTTTATCAGAGTTGTGAAGCCATCACCTCAGTCAATTTTAGAATGTTTTCATTACTCCAAAAGGAAAAATCCATAACCCTTACAGTTCCCTATTAATGTCCTTTAGAATTAATAAAATATCTTCTTTGACACTGATTGAAAAATGTTGCAAATACTGAAAATATTGTCCTTCAATTACATTAGTTGTAACGTTCCTGTATATCACCATATTCTTAACAATTTGTAAATGAAGAGCATTCCTATACTATTAACCACCTCTACTATGCTACTTTCACACCTCTGCATTTCTCTATGACTTGGACCACATTTACCCAGAGTGACCTATCAAATGGGTCTAGTCAGATCCTAGACTTCACCTGCAATAAAACCTTCAATGAATTTCCACTACCTTCAGAACATTATCAATTCTTTTGCCTAAATGTAAAGTTCCCTATTATCTGGCTGCTGTTTACCTGGCTAAGCTGATGTATTACTTTTCATTCCCTGACCACTATTGTTTGGTCATATATTAAGAACTCTGTGATTTTCTAAGCACAACTTATGTTTAATTGACTACCAATAAACTCTTCTTCTTGCTCTTGCCCAATATTCATGCAACAAAATTTCACATCCTCTTTTAAGATTCAGTACAATGATAACCTGGGGAGCCATCACCAAACTCTCCATGAAGAATAATCGGTTTTATGAAAAAGTTCAGGATTGCTGTGCCAATTAAAGATCCTGCATTTGTTTATTTCTTTGTCTCTTGCCCTGTTAAAATGTTAGTCCTTTAAAAGAAGCAACAATGTCTTACCATTTGTTCATTCCCAGAATACAATTTAGTAGTGTATTTAAAAGTTGCTAAATAATTGTATGTTGACTGACCGAAAGAGAAAAAGATGGAATGACAGTCAACATATATTGCCATAAGTGAGAGCCAACACCAGAGGAAGCATATGGGAGAATGAATAGAATTTATTGTACCCAAAATCTCCCTCCAGAATCAGCGACTTCCACTTGGAAGCAGTTTGTCATTAAACTCTCCTTAACTTTCTTCCCATGGGACTGTGGGAGAGTGTGGGCTATGGTGTGGACCAATGACCCTGAGTTGCAGTGATGCTCAGAGATGTATTCACCAAATGCAATGAATGTCTCATGATGATGGAGGAGGTTATTGTTATGGGGGGAGGAGTGAGGTGAGGGGGGTGAGGGGTATATGGGGACCTCATATTTTTTTAATGTAACATTAAAAAAACACAGAAAAAAAAAGAAAGCTAAAACTAAAACAAAAAACAAAAAAAAAGAGGTGACTGACACCAACCACATCTCCTACAACTTGAAAAGATTCTGTGACTCACCCATTCATTATCAAAGAAGCATCTCAATCTCAGTGACACAATTTCTTCTTTGGGTTATGAATAAAGTTGGAAGCTCTTCCCTTAGGAATGACAAGGAGATGGAGGCATTCATGAGCACTTGGGAAGATGCAATTATGTTTTAACATCAATGAGACTATTAATGCAGATGTGAGGTGGTGTCAGGGAAGTATTTACAGTTTCTGTCAACTTAGGGTCTAGATTCTCCTGATCTTCATTAATGAAATAACCTTTGATCTCTAACCCTTACCACACAGATTTCTGGAACTAAGAGAGAGAAACAAAATGCAAATATGTGCAAATTTTGGCTCATGGCACTCCATATACACAATTTATCCCATTGGACTTCTTCCTCCTAGGAGGAGGTCAACTTTTTCTGGTTTTGGTCTCTCATTTCAGTTACTCCATAAATTATTATGGAGTGGCCATGGTGGCTGCTGTGGGTAGGCAATCGGAGGAAGAGATGTGATGTGGGGGCATTTTTGGGCATTGGAGTTGTCCTGGGTGGTGCTGCAGGGACTGTTACCAGACATTGTATGTCCTCCAATGGCCCACTGGGTGGACTGTGGGAGAGTGTGGGCTATGGTGTGGACCATTAACAATGAGGTGCTGCAGTGCTCAGAGATATATTCACCAAATGCAATGAATGTATCATATTGATGGAGGAGGTTGTTATGGGCAGAGGAGTGGGGTGACAGGCATGGGGGTATAGGGGGACCACATATTTTTTGCATGTAACATTAAAAAGTAAATAAAGACAAAAAAAAGTTAAAGAACACAAAATATGGATTAGAGTGGCCTTACTGATATTCTACTAGATAACTATTGTGACTACTAATGGCAAAAACTATAGCATTAATGTGGAGAAAGTGGCCAAAGTATTTGCCAAGGGCAGGCAGAGGGAAGAAGAGATGTGATGTGGTGTAATTTTCAGGACACAGAATTGTCCTGAATGATATCACAGGGACAGATGCTGGACATTATATATCCTGTCATAACCCACTTAAACTACTGGGGGACACTGTATACTACAAAATAAACTGTAATCCATACAGTGCAGCAGTGTTCCAAATGTATTCACCAAATGCAATGTATATGCCACAAAGATGAAAGAAGTTGTTGATGTTTGTCAAGGAGGGGTATGGTGTGTTGGGTATATGGAAACCTCTAGTATTTTTTAATGTAACAGTTCTTTATCTATATATCTCCAAAAAAATAAAACACACTAAAATGGAACAGGAACATGGTTATAATATCTTAAGGTAAAAATGTTTTATGCAAATACTCATGGGCACAAAAAATCCTCATCATTTCACAACTGTATTTTTATCATGATTTCCTTCCGTATAATTTGAATGATGGATCTTGACATAAGAAAATTCACCCATGTGAAGAGAACATAGGGTGTGAGGATTGTAGTACAGATTCAGAGGCATGTATAGATCTAGAGGTCGCACGGGTACAGTGATAGTACATGAACTTATTAGGTTTCCTTTGTGAAGAAGCAGGCTCACACATAGCACTCGAAGTTTATTTCATAACATCACATGCCATGTAACATAATATTTATATATTTAAAATATTATATAAATAATTTTAAAGGTGACTTGATAATCCAAACTGGTGATAGAGGTGAATTATTGTTTACAGTAAAGGGTAATGCAAATCTGTTGAGTTCTGATATTATGAATGAGACCTACAAACACTTGTGTTTCCATATTACAGAGAAAATCAGGCAAGTTGTCTATATTGGGAGAAGAGAGGTTAAAACTTTCTGAGAAGAAGACATCTAAGGCATGATCCAAAGGAGGTAGAGATGATATCCAGATGGACATGATAAGAAACTAATGAAAATTGGGCAGAACCATCGCTCCTGGATTAATTTCTCATCCTTTCATGAATATAGGCAAGACAGAACTTTTCCAAAGAGGATGCTGAATTACAAACTTCTCTTGCAACAAATAGAAGGAAACAAGTTTTATGGAGAGAGAAATGGGAATGATTGTCCCCAATAATTCAACAAAGCCATTCTTTCCTTTTGATTGATTTTCTAAAATAATTATAATAATTAAGAAATATTGTTATGTGAACCCCCCCCCCCTCTTTTTTTGAGGTATTAGGACTGGGGATTGAACCCAGGATCTTGTCTGTGCATAGAAGGCACTCAAACACCTGAGCTACATATGCTCCCAAAGAGTAATTTTAATGTAGTGGAATTGTCACAGAGATAAATAGAAAAATCAGTGCACAATGAGTTTGACATTCATTTTATGCTTTCTATAGGCATGCCAAGAATAAAAATGATACACAATTTTTATTACTCTGTACCTTGCAGAGTGACTGGTACATTTCGACTGTACAATACATGTATGTTAAGTGAACCAGTAGGTGAAGCATCCAATTGCTTCCAATTCCTTAAGAATTCAGTTTTCTATGCAGCACAGACCAAGATGTAAGTGTTTTTGTTGGAGAGGACAGGTAAGGCATGGGGAAATTGTATCCCATGGACAGAGGCTTGCCTTGACTCTCATATTTTGGAGGACACTTTATGACTGAAATCCAGAATTCGCTTTTTTCCTGTAGCCATGTAACATCGATGTAAGTTACACCTACCTGAAAACTCTGTGGACTGAGAAGAACATTGGTGAAGCCTACTATAGAGCTTTGGTTCAATGGACTTAATTTTTTTTATGTTAATAAATTTTATTATTTATTTTCAAAGATACATAAATCATACAAAATGTTACATTAAAAATATAATAGGACCCCATATACCCCCACTACCCACACCCTGACCCCTCCCACATGACCAACTCCTTCATCGGTGTGTCACACTCATTTCATTTGATGAATACATTTCGGATCACTGTTACACTGCATGGATTACAGTTTATATTGTAGTTTACAGTCTCTTACAGTCCACTCATTGGGTTATAGCAGAATACATAACGTACTGTATCTGTTCCTGCAATATCATTCAGGACAACGCCAAGTCCTGAAAATGACCCATGTCAATGTAATTTGAAGTCCCAGCCCTGATGGATACCCAGTACCTGTAAATGGTTTGTATCCTGTACTTCTTTTATCTTCTGAATTTTACTTGTTCATTTGTTAATTTTCATCATTTTACACTTTAATAAATATACGGTCCTTGTGCATTGCTTGTAGGAAGATAAAATGGTGCCAATGCCTTAGAACGCATTTTGGTGGTTCCTCAAAAAGTTAAACATAAAACTGCCATATGACTCTGCATTTCAAATCCTACATATAAACATCAAAAATTTGAAAACATATGCTTAAACAAAAACATCTGCAGGAATGTTTATAGCAGCACTATTCAAAGTAGTCAGAAGGTGAAACCACCAAATTCCCACCAACTGAAAAATAAACAAAATGCATTATATGCATAGTATCCATTCATACAAAGAAATGTACCATAGACTAGAGTCAACTTAGAGGTATCTACTGTAATTTTATTGTGATTATAGTAATGGAAAATGTTATATCATTGATGTGGGGACAGTGTCAACTGGAAGTTCTGAGTTCAGGAAAAGGGAAAGCCAGTGTAATACAAGGGCATATTTGGGACTTGAGAATTGTCCTGAATGACATTGCAATGAGAGATACAGGCAATTATATATCTTGCCATAACCTACATAATTGTGTGGGAGAGAGGCTAACGTACAAAGTAAATTATATTTCATGCTGAGTGGCAATACACTAACATGTGTACATCAATTGCAATGAATGTACCACACTAATGAAAGATGTTAATGTGGGTAATTGTGGGTATTGTGGGGATCAGTGCATATGGGAATCCCCTATATTTTGTATGTAACATTTATGTTATTCAAATAATTTTTTAAAAAATAAGCATATTTGAAAAAAGAAATGAAGCCCTGATACATGCTGCAACATGGAGGAAACTTGAAGGTATGCTAGGTGAAAAAAGCCAGACACAAATGGACACATGTAGCATGCTTCCAGTTACATAGTTATCCAAAAGAAGTAAATCCAAAGACATAGATAAAAAATTATTGCTTGCCAGAGGCTAGGGAAGGGAGGCCTAGGAGTGACTTCATAATGGTGAAAAGGTTTCAGACTACATAATGGTGATGGTTACACATTATGTATGTTCTAGGAGCCATGGAATTGTATATTTAAGAGCTTAATTTTAAGTTATATAAATTTTATCTCAATAAAAACAAATAAGTATCTGGCATACCCCTCAATATATGATTTAGAAAACTGTTTTTTCACTTATATTTTCACTTCTTAGATTCATCCACATTCTTACACTACATTTTATATCAGGGGATGGAAAGCTAGAGCACATAAGTCCTTTTATAAAAGTGCCTATAAAATAACTTTAAATAAATTATTTGCTTAAGTTTCCACTCTAGTTGATTGAAAATTAGAACAAGACATAGAGATGAAGTGATCTAACTCTTGGGTGGAAGAGAAATCAGCCTAAATACTTCTAGAGGTATGTCTTATCTTATTTATACAAAATAAGAGTTTTCTGTAAGAATTTCCAATAGTTCTTTTCTTCTTCACCTGAAGATACTGAACCACTAGGCACAAAGGGACAATAAACACTAGTTGTCAAGGATTTGTGATGTTGGAGTTTTGATGTTGGAGTTTGGCACTGAAGAGTTATGCTGGAACACCGGGGAGTTTGCATGCAGAGAAAGGTAAGCTGCCCGATTGTAAGAAGCCAGGAAACCTCACACATGTTAGCAGCCATCTTGCTCCAAATAGATTTTGGTGAGGGAAGTAACTTATGCTTTATTGTCTGGTATCTGTAAGATTCTACCACAAATAAATACATTTTTTAAAAAAACAACCAATTTCTGGTATTTTGCATCAGTACCCCTTTGGCTGACTAATATAGAATTTGGTACCAGGAGTGGGGTAGTGCCTTTGCAATTACCAAAATGCTGGATTGGTTTTATATATGGGTAAGGGGTACTTTTTGGAGGAATTGTGAGAGAATTCCTCTTCCTATCTTCTGATGTATATTTCTGTTCTTACATTCCACCTCTCTTTTTAAATTTTTATTATTTTTATTTTATATTTTTATTTTTACCCTCTTTATTAGTCTTCGATTTTTGTTCTTTTTATTTATATCTTCTCTAGTCTTTGTTTACTTTCTTAAATTTAACTTTTGTTCTTATTGTCTTGTCTTTTCCCTTTTCCTCTCTTCTTATAATTCTGGGCTTTTAACTAATTCTAGATCTATTTCCCTCTATTCAGTTTTTCATTTCATTGTTTGTAGAACACTTTTTAATTCTTAGTCTTCTGCACTTTTTCATTAGTTAATTATTCATTCTTCTAGTTATTATACATTTTCTCTTCTACCTTTTGCTATTATTATTACTGCTATACTTTTCTTACCCCTTTCGCTTTCTCTGGCCCTATTATTTTTCTTTCAAGGGAACATTGATACTAGCAAGGAAATAAAATAGGAGGACAAAAATGAAAAAGAGAAAACTTACCATGTACCAAATGAACAACTAAATAAATTCCTAGAGTAAAAAAGGAAACTAATCAACTAAATAAACACATCAAGATAAAGAGAAGCCTGAACACCAATAAAAAATTATAAACTGTACTAAGAGGAATACATGACCAAGTCCAATGAACAAACTAAAAACCAGGAGGAGAGGCAGAACATGGAATAATTAATCAGAGCTGTCCAAACAATTTCATGAATGAACTTAATGAAGAAAAAGAAAAAAAATAACGATATTAAGAAGACACTGGGAGACCATACTGAAGAAATTGTAAGCACACATAAAAATATAATAGATATGATGGTGATGAGTGATTCAATCCAAGAAATCAAAAACCTGATTGAGGGAGATGGAAGTATGCATCCAGAAAGTGCTATGCACCCCAAACAATATAATTCCCAACAGGCTTACTTCAATACATATACTTGTCAAATTGTCTATTTATAAAAACAAAGAAAGAATAATGAAAGCAACAAGTGAAAAGGGAAACATCACATACAAGCAAAGCTCAATATGATTAAGTGCTGATCTCTCATCTGAAACCATGGAGGAAAGAAGGCAGTTGTAATAATAGTTAAACTGCTAAAAGAAAAATATTCCAACCAATAATTGTCTATCCCTCAAAGCTAGCTTTCAAAAATGATGCAGAGTTCAAAATAATGACAGATAAATGGAAATTGAGAGTAAGCCAATGAGAAACCTGCCCTTCAAGAAATATTAAAGCGTGTGGTATAGGTTGAAAGGAAAAAACATGAGAGAGACAGAGTTGAGGGAGAGAAAGTGCAAGAAAAAATTAAAAAAACAAAACAAAAAGAGAAATAAAAATAAATGACATAAACAAACCCAAAGAAAATATGACTAATGAAATTAAACCCTTGATAGTAATAACACTTAATGATAATGGATTAAATTCACCAGTCAATAGACACAGATTGTCAGCACTGATGCGGAAATATGACGCATCTATATGTTGTATACAAGAAATGCACCTTAGACCCAGGGAGTCAAAGAGGCTGAAAGTGAATGGTTGGAAAAGAATTTTACAAGTAATCAACAACCAAAAATTTGTGGGAGTAGCTATAGTAATATTGAACAAAATAGACTTTAAATGCAAAACTGTTTTATAAGACAAAGATGGACACTATATATTAGCAAAAGGTGTAATATTTCAATAAGAAAGAACAATTATAAACATTGATGCACCTAACAAGGGCATCTCAAAATGCATGAGGAAAACAGTAGGAAAACTAAGTGGAGAAATACATGCCTCTACAATTATAGTGGGGGACTTTAATACACCATTATCACCATCAGACAGAATATCTCAACAGAGAATCAATGAAAAAAAAAAACAAAGACTTTGAATAATAAATTAGAGGACTTGGGCCTTATAGAACTATACCAAAGGCTACATCCAAATATATTGGGCTATACTTTCTTCTCAAGTGCACATTGATTATTCCCAAGGTAGATGACATGCTAGGCCACAGAAAACCTCTCAATAAATTTATCAAGCTTGAAATCATACAAAGTAATTTCTCTGATCACAATGGAATACAGCTAGAAATCTGTAAGGGCCAGAGACCAGATTAGGCACAAAGAGATGAAAGTCAAATAACTCAATTTTTGACAATCAGAAGGCCAAGGAGAAAATTACAAAAGAAAGCAGTAACTTCCTTGACATGAATGAAAATGACAACACAACCTATTGAAACCTATGGGATGCAGCAACAGCAATACTGAGAAGGAAATTCATAGCCGTAAGTGCATTTTATCAATAAGGAAGAGTAAAATCAAAGATCTAACTGCACACCTAGAGGAATTAGAAAAAAGAACAGCAAACTAACATCAAGGAAGTAGACCGAAAGACATGCGATAGATCATAACAAAACTAAATGAAATAGAAAATTAAAAAGCACTATAATAAATAAAATCGAAAGCTGGTTTTGGAAAAGATCAATAAAATTAAAAAACATTTAGCTAGACTAACAAAGAAAAAAGGAGAGAAGATGCAAATTACAAAATAAGAAATGAGGAAGGGGATATCACTACTGACCCCACAGTAATAAAGAGTATTTTAATAAAATACATTGAAAAATTATATGCCAAACAGGATGATAATTTAAAGGAAATACACAAATTCAAAGAAACAAACAACCAGGATACATTGACAGAAGACAAAATTGATGAAGTCAATAGAACAATCACAACTAACAGATTTAACTAGTCGTCAAACACTTCCCAAGTAAGAAGAACCCAGGAACAGACAACTTCAGAGATGAATTCTACCATGAATTCCAGAGAGAACTAATACCAATCCTTAATAAATTATTCCAAAAAACAGAAGTAGAAGGAACATTGCCTAATGTCTTCTAGGGTTGCCAACATTATCCTAAAACAATAGCCTAAGATGCCACAAGAAAGGAAAATTATAGACCCATCTCTCTAATGAATCAGATGTTAAAATCCTCAACCAAATGATTGTTAATCATATTCAACAGCACATCAAATGAGTTATACACCATGACCAATTTGGTTTCATCCCTTATATGCAAGGATGGTTCAACATAAGAAGATCAATGTAATATACCACATAAGCAGATCAAGATAAAAAAAATCACATGATCATCTTTATGCAGAAAAAGCACTTGACAAAATACAGCACCCTCTTCTAAGCAAATCCTACCACTGGGCTGGGTGTCACTGGTCCCACCTTCAGGTGGCAGACCTGGGTTCCTCCCCACAGGGGTCAAATGTCTCTATGCTCTTCCATGATGCAGCATCCTGGCATGATTTCCAAGAGTGATGAGCTCCCCCACATCCTGGGATCTGGAGGAAGGCCTCCCCCACACTACCACTCAGTCCCCCATCATCTCTCTCTTTAAAATTCTGTCTTTCTTTAAAATAAAATCAAGGGCACAAACCCCAATAAATACATAAAAATATTACAGCACTTTTTCCTAATAAAAACACTGCAGAGGATAGGGATAGAAACAAACTTCATCATCAGGATAAATGGTATATAAGAAAAACCCACAGCTAGCATCATATACATTGGTGAAAACCTAAAAGATTTCCCTCTAAGATTGTGAACAAGACAAGGATGCCTACTTTCACTGATCTTATTTAAAATTGCATTAGAAATACTTGCTTGAGCACTTCAGCAAGAAAATTATGTAAATGGAATCTAAATTGGAACACTGTTAAAGGAAATCAAAGAAGACTTATATTAATGGGATAATATTCCCTGTTCATTGATGGGAAGTGTAAACATTATTAAGATGTCTATCCTACCCAAACTAATACACAGATTTAATGCAATACCAATAAAATTCAATACAACCATTTTTACTGAATTGGAAAAACTAAGTATGGAATTTATTTGGAATGGGAAGAGGCTCTGAATAGCCAAAGATATATTAAAAAATCATATTTGAAAAAGAAAAAATGAAATTGTTGGAATCACACAAACTCTCTTTGAACATACTACAAAGATACAGTTGTCAAAAGTGCATGGTATTATCACAAGGATAGACATATAGACCACTGGAACCAAATTGAAAGTTCTGAAATAGTTCCTCATGTGTTCAGTAATCTGATATTGGAAAAGACCACCACACGCACTCACTGGGTAGAGAATGACCTCTTCAACAAATGGTGCTTGTAGGACACTATATGCATATCCAAAAGAATGAGAGAAGAAAACCATCTCTTGCCTTAAACAAAAATTAAATCAAGATGGATCAAAGATCTAAATATAAGTGTCAAGACCATAAAACATTGGAAGATAATGTAGGGAAGCATCTACAGGAACTAGTAATAGGAAATGGTTTCATGAACTTCACATCCAAAGTACAAGCAGGAAAAAAAAAAAATAGACAAATTGTTTCTCCTCAAAATTAAGAGCTTTGAACCTCAATCCTTTGTCCAAAAAGTATAAAGGTAACTGACCTAATGGGTGAAAATTTTGGTAACCATATGTCTTATAGAAGTCTAATATCAAGCAAATATAAAGAAATATTGTATCTTGAAAATAAAAAGGCAGCCCATTTAAAAAATGGGCAAGTGATTTGAACAGACTTTTCCAAAGAAGAAATATAAACAAAAAAAAAAGTGATGAAAAGATGCTCAACATCACTAGCTATTAAGGAAATGAAAATTTAAACTACAATGAGATATCACCTTACACCCATTAGACTGGTGGCCATTAAAAAAAATAGAGGAGTACAAGAGTTGGAGAGGATGTTGCAGAATGGGGACACTAATTCACTACTGGTGGGAATGTAGAATGGTCCAGCCATTTTGGAGGACAGTTTGGTGGTTCCTCAAAAACTGAATATAGATATGCCATATGATGTCACAATTCCACTGCTGAGTATATACCCAGAAGAATTGAAAGCAAGGACACAAACATTCATATACACACAAATGCACCTACTGGCATCACTATTGACAAAAATTGGAATCAATCCAAAGCCCATCAGCAGGTAAATGAATAAATAAAATGTGATATATTATGGAATATTATTAGTCAGCTCTATGAAGGAATACAGCACTAACACATGGATGAATCTTGAGGAACTTATGTTGTGTGAGACAAGCCAGGCATTGAAGTACAAATATTAAATGACCTCGCTGATATGAATTAAGCATATTGAGCAGACTCACAGAGCTAGATCCTGGACAATAGTTTTACAGGAAGCAGAAAGGAAGAAGAAGGATGTGGGCCAATGCCCATATGGGTGAAATCTATGATAAGGTGGATGTGAGTAGTTGTGAAGTGAAAGGATATGACAGAGTTGTAATGATACTATTGGGTTGAGTGCTGCAAGTTTGATGGGGAGAAAGGTGGAGAGAGTGAGTTGGCTGGCATGAAAATGACATAGTGTTGAGGGAGGGAATAAATGAAGACTAGGGATCGGCAGTTATATGGTTGAAATATAATGTTGGAAAACAGTTCTCATAATAAGACAAGGGAGGGTTACTGGTTTTGAGTGTAGGATGGGGGTCATTCAGGACAGGACTCACCTGGGACAGTCTTCTAGAGAATGTACAAGTGTTCATTTTGTCATCGTGTGTTGTATCAGTGAGTAGAGACCCACCTACTGAATGGGAAGGAGTTGGACTCCCATCGTGGGGGGGTGGGGGCGCACGTATGTTCTCATACAAAAGAGTGGGTGTCTCTTGGAAGCAAAGGCAGTTCCTAACAGGGGAGGACTGATCAATTTGTCAACCCTCAGTGTTGCTGCAAATAACGATGAATCTTGTCCTTCAGGGAGTAAAGCTTGGTGGTCACCATGGACCCTGAGGGAAGGGATAGGAAGGAATAGATTAGATAGAAGATGGAATATTTTGGGGTCAATAAAAGTGTTCTGCATCATCATATAATGATGGATAAAGGCAATGTGGAATTTCATCAAAACTTTATAAAAATGGGTGGTCTAGAGTATAGATGATAAAATAGAACATTGATCATAGTTAGTGGATTTGTTTCTATATTTGTACACCCATTATAACAAATGTACTATCCACATGTAAAATGTTATTGAAATGAGAGGGGGGAAAAGATGGAGGTTGTTAAGTTATTTGGGAATCACTTGTTTTCAGTAAGTGACTTTACTGTAACCTAAAACTTCTTGGAAGACAAAAATTTTAAAGAAGTAAGACATTGGGGAAAAAATGGAAGAAAATGTGATTTACAAACAGGACAACAGATATTACACAGATGAAAGGTAAAACATCAAAAAAGTTTAAATATATTTTATCTTATTTTTAATATCCCAATTATTTTATTTTTCTGAATTATTGTTTTATTGTTCATGTTTATACCTATCGTTACAATTTCATTTTCCTATTAATTGTAATTGGCAATAATTTTGGCTTCATTTTTTACTAAGTTTTGGGCCACAAAACAGTTGAACTCCCATTCTGGGGTGCTCTACTTTATTCTCTATTGGAATGGCAACAATACCCCAATTGAAGGGCAATGACTAGTGAATGATCATTTGATGGACCCTTGATATTGACAATTATGCTCAGGTGCCTCTGCTCTTGAAATTGCAAATTAGCATAGTGCTGTAGGGTGCCTAAGAGTTACTTCCTGAGACCCTCCATGTGGCTCACATGTGGCTTCTCTCTAAGCCAAACTCACCACTGCTTTTTTATCTTATTATTGATTTTTAAATTGCTGTTTTTTAAATCACATATCACAACAGAAGGAAGTGTTCATTTTGGTGGAAAGCAAGAAGTGGCTTGATGCTTTTTGTTACAAAACAGTAGAATAGCATAATCTAGATCAGAATGTTAATAAGGCAATGCCTACTTAGGTGATAATTATATTTTTTGAAGTTCTGTGATCTGAGTTTGCTTATTATGTAATTTTATTTACACATCTTGCATGACTTTTTAAAAATAACAGTTTTACAAATATTTGCATATAGGTCTTTGGGTGCATGCCTATATTTACCTTGGGTAAATAGTAGGAGTAGATAATTTGTTAACTCTGTTTTCATTATTTTTCTTTATATATATAATTTTTATTAGAAAAGCTGTGAACTTACAAAACAATCATGCACAGAGTGAAGAGTTCCCATAAAATGCACCTCCAACAACACATGACATAATTATAGTACATTTGTTACATATTATGAAAGATATCAGAATGGTAAAGTTAACTTTGCTCTATAGCATATTCTTGTTGTATTTTTTCCATACTCCACTATTATTCTTTTATGTTGATGCAAGTCTTTTTACACTTGCATTGTTAGTTGGTAATAATCCTTCAGTGTCAGGGTGGTTCATCCCCAGTGGCCATGCCCCACACTTAGGGGAAGGTAATATATTTATATGCTGAATTTGGCTTAGAGAGTGGTAACATTTGAGTAACAAGGAACCCCCAGGAGGCAACTTCTAGGCACACTAGAATACTAGGCTAAGTTTCAGTTTCAAGAGTAAAGGTTCATAAACACAGTCATCAATATCAAGGGCCATCAATGGACCATCCTCCTTCAATAGTCTTTACCACTGTATTTGAGGATTCTCACTGATCTTTTAGAGAATGTGGAGAGCTGCTTACAATAGGAATTTGATATTCCTTGGCTATTGTGTGAATCTCCATGCATGGTCTCAATGCCCCTTGAACATTTGAGCACATTTATTTGTGTGAACCTGGCCAGTGTGATGTGTCTTGGAGGTACAAGTGAGTTTATGCAATCCGGGAAGAGAGGGATGTACACAACTATCATGGTATAATATTTGCAGTCTGTGGCTTCAGCAATTGAATTCTCTATTGTTTTATTGTTTCTATAGTCTCTAAGCACATTTGTTAATGTGAGCATGTTATTAAAAAAGATGGGAATTTTCTTTGCTTATTAAATTCACATGAAGCTAGTTTGGGCCCAATGAATGAATCCCCAATACAAGAGTTTATACTTTATAAGAGCTATTCTTTTTTAGATTGTGACATTCACTGTGCAGAAATCCCCAAATAATTATTGTGAGAAACCCTGTACAGCACTAAGAGGGAATGAGGCTGACCTTGGTTCAAGGTCCCTGGTACCCAATGCCTTCACCCAGAGATATGGAGATGCCACCTGAGCACAAACAGCCTCACCTGAAACACCCAGGAGCATTCTTCCACTGCTGCTTAGATCTCCTGAGAGCAGACTCAAAACCAGGGAAAGCATTGGGTGGGAAAGATAACGAGAATAGCTGATTCTGCAGCTTCACTGCAGACCTTGTAGAGCATCTCCTACTTCACATAACTGCAGGATCTGGTAATGTGTTCAGTTTACAAACTCAGGGATGGGGAGAATTTTTTATGGAACTCATGCATGACTGATGCTTGAAAATCATAAGGCTCCCTGGAAATAAGTGCAGAAAGACCCTTCAAAGTTTCAACTCCAAATCAAAGCAGAATCAGATGACTTAATAATTGGAGCCACCAAAATCATGTTTAAAATAGAGGAAACTGCTCAGAATTATGGTGGTGCAGTTCTACAGTCTTCACCACCAGAGCCCAAAAGCTCTTTTCACAGAACTTGGCTTTGCACTTTTCTGAGGTCATGGTTTTCTGCTGATTAATGCATAGCATATGCAAGTCAGGGCCATGATACAGTGTCCTGCCTCCCCCCTTCCTAGGAGTTGGTCCCAGTATGTGAGGTCTTCAGTGCATAGTAAGACATAGTTCAAGAATCTTGCAATTCATTATTGTTGTCTTCAAGTGAATGCGCTGAAGACATTGCTCATTACATCACACAGGATGTCCTTTTTAAGAGAATTCAGGAGATAGGTGTATTTTTTTTGGATTGATATATGCAAGTGTCAAACTTCTTTGAGAAAAACAGCTTGTTTTAATATTACAGATACTGTGAAACTAGTAATAAATAGTGATACCAATCATTCCTTCTGAATATACCTATTATTTCCTACCTTATTAACTGACTCATCACCCTTGATTACTCCTTAGGAGACAAGTTTAATAAAAACTTTCCTCCTCCCTAAGTCCCATGAACACAGGACTTTCCAGATATCTGCTTCTTCCAACAGTGTCACTGCATGGACTTGGCTCTACTGGACTGTTCTGCTCGGAAACGTGTGCAGGAAGCCCAAGGAGGTGGTGGGCAGTGTTGCAGCAACGGAAGGACATTTTGCAGAGCCTCAGTGACATTCTCTTAGCTTGGCCTGTTGCCCATGATGCTGTGGCACAGGGAGAATTGATAGTCTCTGGGGATCCAGAGGCTGAGATCTCAGAGCTACTCATTTAGTGTATTGTTTTCTTTTTGCTTAATGCACTTAGGAATTGAGTTCCCTGGAGGCCCAGTAATCATAAATTAAAGAAAACATTTCTGCTTGTTCTGTCGCTGAGGGTACATGTTTGATGCTAGATACAAATTCCTTCCCAATCAATGCAGCCATTCCTCCTCAAAAAGGCCTCCCATATAAATATGTCTTATCCTGTGGGATGAACCACAAGGGCCATTAATGAGCCTGTAGGCCACTGTAAGTCACCAAGAGTCCCCACACCTGACTGAGAGAGATGTCAATGCCCCCTGGCCACACTGAACCCAAACAGTATCCTCCCTGGAACATCATCCTGACATCTGGTGTAAATCCTACAGACAATGGAGTTTAAACAGGCTCATATTAGGTTAAAGAGAAGGAACTATCATGGCACACATTGTCATGTCCACTTTTTCAGGCTGCATCTTGAATAAACACATTTTTTTTTTCTGGATATAAACCCAGCTAAAATTTTCAAAACATATCATGGAAGAGAACTGTGGATGTATTATAAGCTCATAGCAGTGACCTAGAGTGTGGATTAGCAACTTTTTTATGTAAAGGGATATATGGTAACTATTTTATGCTTTGTGAGCCATAAGTTGTTCTCTCTTCTAACTACTTATCCCTGTGGTGTATGTGAACACAGCTGTAGACCATACTGCAGGCATGAGATGGTTGTATTACTGTCTGTGTCTGCTGTAAAAAATAATCATAAATTCGGTGGTTTGAAGCAATAGTGATTATTTGCTGGCAGTTCCAGGTGCTCAAATTCCAAAAGCAAGGTGTCTGCAGAGCATTCCTAATTCTGAAATTGTTGGGGTGAACCCAGCCAGGCCACCTGACTCTACAGACTCCTGTAGTTCCTGGGCTTCCTGGCTGCATCACCACAGTACCTGCTTATCTTCACATGTCCTTCTTCTCTTCCTTCTCTGTGTCTCCTCTGTGTCCCCTTTACAAGGACAATTGTCATTGTATTTCAGATCCCTCTGGATAATTGGAGATGATCGTATTAGAGATCATTCAATTTATAACTGCAAATACTTTTATTCCAAACAAGTTCACACTTATTTTTTCCATAGGGGGTATTAGAATATGGACATAATTTATAGGCTCCAGCAACATCAGTAGACTGTGATCCAATAAAAGTTTGTACAGAAACAGATGTGATGGGTTATGGTCAGCTGTATTTGGGTGACCCTTGACTTAGAGAGTCTTAGAGATAGGAAACACAGATAAAACTGTAAAATTAAAAGTATAAACAACATGCTTCTTTTTCTCTAATATTTCTCATATATTTTCAGGCTTCCTGGTTGTGTGCATAAATGTTTATGATTGTTTTTTTTTTCTTGAAAGATTACCCCTTTTACTAATATATAGAGTCCATCTTTGACTCTTAAAATTGTTTTGCATTTAAAGGGTATTTTGGCCAAAATTGTATAGCTAATCCCATCTTATTTTGGTTTTACTTTGCTTGTAAAATATTTTTCCAGTCATTCATTTTCAGACTCCTTGAATCTCTGGATCTAATATAGGTTACTTGTGGACATTATATTGATTGATTATATTTCCTTATCCATTCTTCCAATCTGCATTTCTTGACAGGTGAGTTTATCCATTAACATTTAGTATTATTACTATACCATAATTACTTACATTAGCCATATTTTTTTTAGTTTTTTGTATGTCATATTTTTATTGCTCTTTTTGCTTTTTAAATTTTTTTTCTGAAACTCTCCTCCAACTCTATTTATCTCCTGTTTTTTCCTTTTAACCTGCAGTACCCCTTTAGTATTTCCTGAAGGACAGGATTCTTATTGGTATACTCACTTAATTACTGTTTAGCTGTGAATATTTTGAATTCTCCATAACTTTTTATTGTAAAAACTCTATATTGATTAGTTTTGCATTTGTGTAGATTACTTTATAGCATGTTATCTGGTGATACAGGCAAACAATCAATGTTACAACCCAGACCACATTTAGTTCATTGTGAATGTGCTATATAGAATAGTTTTAAAAACTCAGTAATATACTTACAACAGTCAATGTAATCTGCTAAAACAGACTTAAAGTGTTAAAAGAGAGAACTCATTTACTAAACTAAAAAATACTACAATGGTAATTTCTGAAAACTAATTAAGATACTCTATATTCAGAGTTATCTGCTAATATGGGCTTGCAATCAGTATTAAAATAATGTATTCACTTAGTGAGCTCTGAAAACACTATATCGATTAGATGTAAAAACTATATATGATACTTCCTTTATTCAGTGTTATCTGGTTAAATCAACATACAGTCAAAGAAAAAGGCCAAAATTATCTTAGTGAACTGTGAAAACACTATATTGATGAGTTTGAAAACTATATAGTATTGCTTTAAATTTTTGAATGTTTTATTCTTTATTTTTCTGTTTTTTAAACTTTTAAAAAATTGTTTTTTAAAGATACATAGATCACAAAAAATGTTACAATGAAAAATATGAGTTTCTCATGTACTCTTCCTCCCACCACCACCTCACTCTTCCCATATCAACAACCTCTTTCATCACTGTGGCACATTCATTACATTTGGTGAATACATTTTGAAGCACTGCTGCACTGCGTGGATTATAGTTTATATTGTAGTTTACACTCTCTACCAGTACATTCAGTGGGTTATGGCAGGTAATATAATGTCCAGAATCTGCCCTTCAAAGTCATTTCGGACAACTCCAATGCCCCAAAATGCCCCCACGTCTCTTCTCTTCTTCCCTCTCCATCCGCTCAGCAACTACCATGGCCACTTTCTCCAGATCAATGCTAAAATTTCTTTCATTACTAGTCACAATAATACCAGTAAGTTCACTCTAATCCATATTTTTTCCTCCATCCTGTTCACATTGAGTTGGTGATGTCCACAAAACTTCTATATTAAGTGAGGGCTTAGATCCCACATGGTTGTGTAGAAAGGTCACATCTGAGCCTAACTCCATCACACTCAGGAACACATATTTCAAAGTAGGGCCCACTTACAAGGCACTGAAGCCAGAGCCACATAACATGACCATAGAAACTGCATGTCTCAGTAGCCCTCAGGAGCACTTTAAAATTGGCTGTCTCTGTGATGCTGCTGAGGCCTGCTTAAGGAAGACACCTCTGATGATCTCCTGACTTTATTTTTTGAAGACTCTTAGCCATATGAACTCATTTGTCTTTACCATTTCACTCTTTTATTCAAGGTCTTCTTCTAGCTGTGTCACCAGTTAATGATTGCTAGTAATTCCTCAGCAATAGGGAGGCTCATTCATGGGAGCCATGTCACATGCTCAGTTAATGTAATGTGTTAACATACTGAGTTTGGCTTAGAGAGTGGCCACTTTTGAGCAACATGGAGGCTCTCAGGAGGTAATGCTTAGGTGCCATGCAGTTCTAGGCTTAGTTAAACTTCAGGTGCTCAGGCTCATAAGCATTGTCATCAGTATCAAGGGCTCATTTTTGGAGCATCGTTCTTCACTGGTCTTTGCACTTGCACTTGGGGGATTGTTGATGTTGTATTGGAGAATGTGACAGAGCTTTCCTGGCTAGGAACTCAACACTCATTCAGTTCTCATTTGTAACTGTAACTACTATGAAATTACCCAACATATATGTGAACATTTTTATTTACCCTATATACAGGCCCTGAGGAACTCTCTCCCAACCATGTGTCCCCTATCAATAACACCCCCCACACACTTTCCTCTCCTGCCATAGTTGAACCCATCTGTGGTCCAAAATTTCTTCAAAAAATGAAGCCTAATTTATTGCCAAGTTCAATTAATAGGAACACTAAAAAGTAGTTATAGTTTAAAAATTAGAAATGGAATACATACTAATTTAGAAAAAGTAAAATAAAGTAAAAATAAATTGGGGTATTAAAAATGAAAAATGGCATAAAACTTTTTTTTGGACATTTTGCCTTTCATCACTGTAATAAGTTTTCCCCTATATGTACAGTGGCAAGGCAATTTCTTTCATTTTTTCCTCAGTGTCTACATCCTTCTTTTTTCCCCTAAATTTTAATTTTGTCTTCAAATGAGTTTTAGATCACAGTTAATTCACATGTAAAATATACAGAAATCCATATATCCAACATCAAAACCTTTTCCCATTTCCTCAGCAGTGATCTTTTTACATGTTCATGTTATATTTGCTGCAGTTGATGTACAGATATTGAAACATAGCTATCAAACATGGTTTCATTTTGGTTTACATTATGGTTTATATTTTAGACTGTACAATTTTCTAAACTTTATTTACATTATGTTTTACATTATGGTTTACATTTTAGCCAATAGGCTTTTATACATTTTTTCCTTAGAGTAATTTATTTTTATTTTTTGTCTTTATTTATTTTTTTAATATTACATTCAAAAAATATGGGGTCCCCATATACCCTCCTCACCCCTAACCCCACTCCTCTCCCCATAGTAACAATCTCCTCCATCATCATGAGACATTTATTGCATTTGGTGAATACATCTCTGAGCACCGCTGCACCTCATGGTCAATGGTCCACATCATAACCCACACTCTCCCACGATCCACCCAGGGGGCCATTGGAGGACATACAATATCTGGTAACTGTCCGTACAGCATCACCCAGGACAGCTCCAAGTCCCACAAATGCCTCCACATCTCATCTCTTCCTCCCATTTTCCACACCCAGCAGCCACCATGGCCAATTTCTCCACACTAATGCCACATTTTCTTTGATTACTAATCACAATAGTTCATGAATAGATTATCAGTAAATCCACTCTAATCCATATTCTATTCCTGTGGACCTTGGAATGGTTGTGTTCACTCCACATCTATTTCAAGAGGGGGCTTAGATTCCACATGGATGCTGGATGCAATCCTCCTGCTTTCAGTTGTAGGCACTCTTGGCTCCATGGTGTGGTGGTTGACATTCTTCAACTCCATGTTATTTGAGTGGGGTAGTCCAATAAACCAGAGTGTAGGACCTGAAGTCTGTTGAGGCTCAGGGCCTGGCTATCATATGGTCAGTGCAGAGATTCAGGTCCCCTGGGTATATATTAAACCCCAGCACCAACTACAGCTCTGGTAAAAGTAACAGGAGAGGCTTGTGAAAAAAGATCACATCTGAGTCCAGCTTCATCACACAGAAACACCAACTCTAAAGAAGGGCCAACTGGCATGGCACTGAACTCCATTTGCCATGTCCATAGAACCTGTGGGTCTCTGTAGCCCTCAGAAGAACCAATGCTCGGGGTTGTATCTATTTTATCTATCTCTGGGACTCTGCTGAGGTATGCATAAGGGAAACCCCTCTGATAACCTCCTGGTTCTTTTTGGAGACTCATAGCCATATAAACTCATTTGTCCTTTCCATTTCTCCCTTGATTCAGGTCAAAAAACATTTTTAAATCCTGTTATTATATGTAGACTGAGATATTCTGCTGGACTGAGTTGACCCTTTTATTCAAGGTCATTTTCTGCTTACATCATCAGCTGGTACTTGGTAGTGATCCCTCAGTACCAGGGTGTCTCATCCCCGGGAGTCATGTCCCACGCTGGGGGAAAGGCTATGCATTTATATGCTGAGTTTGGCTTTGAGACTGGCCACATTTGAGCAACATGGAGGCTCTCAGGAGGTAAGTCTTAGGCACCCTGCAGCTCTAGACCTTGTTGTTATTTCAGGTGCACAGGCTCACAAGCATAGACATTAGTATCAAGGGCTCATTGTTGGACCTTCATTGTTTTTTGGTCTTTGCCATTGCACTTGAGGGATTGTTGCTATTCCTAGGGATTGTGATAGAGCTCCCCTGGCTAGGGACTCAGTACTCCCCCAGTTGTTTTTAATTGTATCCACTATGAAAATATCCAAACATTTTTATGTCCCTTGGATATATGCCTGGAGAACTCCCTGCCAACCATGTGTCCCTGTCAGTAACATCCCACACCAGTATTCCTCCACTGCCATTGTTGAACCTCTCTTTGATCCAAAACTTCCTGAAAAGTGAAGCCCAATATATTGCCAGGTTCCATTAATAGTAAAATGGAATATAGCAATGAGTTTAAAGGTTAGATATAGAATACATCTTATACATCTTTGGTGTAATTTTCATGTGCTATATCCATCATTTTACTATCTTGTGGAACACTTCCATTTCACCCCATTAATTCTGCTCCTATTTATTCTATTCCTCTCTCACCCTCCCCTCAGGACCCACAGTGACAACCAATCTTCCTGCTGGAAACACCAGATTCACAGATACTTGCAGCAATGCTGAGGACTTGGCGCACTAGGCTGCTGTAACCCATTGGGAGCCACCCATTCTCTCAAGAGACACAATTCCCTCTGTTGCAGAACATCAGACCTCCCCAGGATATTAGTACATATCCCCCCTCATTGTATGGGTCTCCACCCAAAGATATTACACTCTATGACAAGATGAGCACTCACACACTCCCTAGAAACCTGCCTTATTCCAGATCACCCCCTTAAACACCTTAAATAGGTAATCCATCCTTATCATAATTTCTAAAGTGTTTTCTCAACATTATAGTTTCAACTACATGCCTGACAATCTTCCATGTTCAACTCTTCCCACTAGCCCTGACACAATTCCTCATGCCATCTGAACCATCCTCCAAACTTTAACCCCCCTTAAGTTTGCAAAGCCTCTTACAAATTTGTAGATGTCCACATCTACAAATACTTACCTCCACTTTCTCATAGATTTCACACATTCAGAAATCAACTCACAACCTTCCTCTCTCCCCTAATATCCTGTAAGCCTATCCTCCAGTCTCTATCTCCTGGAGACAGCTTCATTTCTTTATTTCATATCAGATAGGTCATGTAGTATTTGTCTTTCAATGCCTGAGCTGTTTCACTCAACATAATGTCCTCAAGGTACATCCATGTTATCTCATGTGTTTCTACTGTAATCCTTCTTATGGCTGAGTAGTATCCCACTGTATGTATATACCACACTTGTTTATCAATTTATCTGTTGATGTGTATTTGGGTTGATTCCAACTTTTGGCAATAGTGAATAATGCCACTATGAACTTTGGCATACATATACCTATTTGTGTCCTTGTTTTCAGTTCTTCTGGATATAAACCCAGCAGTGAGATTACTGAGTCATATGGCAAGTCTATAGCTAATATTTAGAGAAAACACCAAATTGTGCCCCAGTATGGCTGGATCCTTCTGCACTCCCACCAGCAGTGGATGAATGCCCCTATTCCTTCACACCCTTTCCAACACTTGTACTCTTCTGTTTTTGTTTTTGTTTTTTTTTGATAGACACCAGTCTGATGAGAGTAAGATTTGCATTGTAGTTTTGATTTTCATTTCCCTAATAGATAGCAATTTTGAGCATTTGTTTCATTTGCTTTGTAGCCATTCTATTTCTCCTTTGGTAAAGCATCTGTTCACATCTCTTGCCCATTGTTTAAATGAGTTATTTGTCTTTTTACTTTTTAGATTTACTAGTTCTTTATATATGCAGGAGTATAGTCTCCTATCAGATATATGGCTACCAAATATTTTCTCCCATAGAGTAGGTTCTCTTTTCACTTTCTTGTAAAACACCTTTGAGATGCAAAAGGATTTAATTTTGAGGAGATCCCCTTTATCTATTTGTTCTTTTGCTGCTTGTGCTTTGAGTTTGAATTTCATGAAGCCATTTCCTATGGCAAGGTCGTGTAGATGCCTCCTACCTTGTTTACCAAGGTCTTTAATGTCTTTCCTCTTTTCTTTAGGTATTTGATTCATCTTGATTTGATTTTTGCATAAGGTGTGATATGGTAATCCTTCTCTCATTCTTTTGCATATGGATATCCAATTCACCAGGCACCATTTGTGTCCCTGGTGCCCTTGTCAAATATGAAATTAATGCATATGTGAGGATATATATCAGAACTCTCTATTTGGTTTCATTGGTCAGTGTGTCTATCCTTGTGGCAATAACATGGCATTTTCTCTATTGTAGCTTTGTAGTATAATTTGAAATCAGGTAGTGTGATTCCTTTAATTTCAGTTTTATTTTTCAATATATCTTTTGCTATTCAGGGTCTCTTTCCATTCCAAATAAATTTCATAGTTTTTCTAGTTCATTAAAAAATGCTATGGTGGCGGACTTTGCCCAGTGGTTAGGGCATCCATTTACCACATGGGACGTCCACGGTTCAAACTCTGGGCCTCTTGACCCATGTGGAGCTGGCCAATGCAGTGCTGATGCATGCAAGGAGTGCTGTGCCATGCAGGGGTGTCCCCTGCGTAGGGGAGCCTCATGAGCAAGGAGTGAGCCCTGTAAGTAGAGCCGCCCAGTGCAGAAGAAAGTGCAGCCTGCCCAGGAATGGTGCAGCACACAAGGAGAGCTGACACAACAAGATGATGCAACAAAAAGAAACACAGATTCCCATGCTGCTGACCACAACAGAAGCAAACAAAGAAGATGCAGCAAATAGACACAGAGAACAGACAACCAGGGTGGGGGAGGGGAGGGGAGAGAAATAAATAAATAAATTTAAAAATAAAAAATAAAAAAATGTTATGTTGATTTTTATTGGTATTGCATTGAATCTGTAGATCAGTTTTTGCAGGATAGACATATTAATGATATTTAATTCCCCTATCCATAAACAGGGAACATTCTTCTATTTATTTAAGTCTTCTTTGATTTCACAAACTGTGCTGTGTAGGTTTCTGTCTATAAGTCTTTTATTTTTTTAAATTTTTTTTAAAAAGATTTATTTATTTATTTAATTCCCCCCCCCCTCCCCTGGTTGTCTGCTCTCTGTGTCTATTTGCTGCGTCTTGTTTCTTTGTCTGCTTCTGTTGTCAGCGGCAAGTGAAGTGTGGGCGGTGCCATTCCTGGGCAGGCTGCACTTTTTTTTCACGCTGGGCAGCTCTCCTTATGGGTGCACTCCTTGCGCGTGGGGCTCCCCTACGCGGGGGACACCCCTGCGTGGAGCGGCACTCCTTGCGTGCATCAGCACTGTGCATGGGCCAGCTCCACACGGGTCAAGGAGGCCCAGGGTTTGAACCGCGGACCTCCCATGTGGTAGATGGACGCCCTAACCACTGGGCCATGTCCGGTTCCCTATAAGTCTTTTATATCTTAAGTTAAATTTATTCCTAGGTATTTGATTTTTAAAATTTACTATTGAACAAGAGATTTGTTTCATGATTTCTTCCTCAGATTGATCATTATCTGTGTACAGAAATCTACTGATTTTTGTGCATTGATCTTATAACCTGTGATGTTAATGAACTCATTTATATGTTCTAGAAGCTTTGTTATACACTTCTGGAGCTTTATATGCATAGAATCATGTCATCTGCAAATAGTGAAATTTTGACTTCTTCCTTTCCAATCTGGATGCCTTTTATATGTGGTTCTTGCCTCAGTGCTCAAGCAAATACTTCTAACATAATTTTAAATAGAAGGGTCAATAGTAGGCATCCTCGTCGTGTTCCTGATCTTAGAAGGAAAGATTTTAGGATTTAATTTTTGTAAATGATGCTAGCTGTGGGTTTTTCATATATATGCTTTATCATGTTCAGAAAGTTTCCTTTTATTCCTATCTTTTGCAGTGTTTTTATCAAGAAAGTGTGCTGGATTTTGCCAAATGCTTTTTCTACATCTATAAATTTTTTCCTTTTATCACTTTATGTGGTGTATTACATTAATTTACTTTCTTATGTTGAACCATCCCTGCATGAAAGGAATGAACCCTATTTGGTCATGGTGTATAATTCATTTAATGTGATATTGAATATGATTACAAAGTGTTTTGTTGAGGATATTCACATCTAGGTTCATTAGAGAGATTGGTCTATAATTTTCCTTTCTTGTGGTGTCTTTGTCTCTGGTATTAGAGGAATGTTCGCATCATAGAATGAGTTAGGCAATGTTCCTTTTATTTCAATTTTTGCAAGAGTTTAGTCAAGTTTGGAGTTAGTATTTTCCAGAATGTTTTGTTGAATTAACCTGTGAAGCCATCCAGCATAGGGCTATACTTATTTGGGTGGTTTTCAATGACTGATTCTATCTCTTTACTTTTGCTTGGTTTGTTGAGATTATCAATTTCTCCTTTTGTCAGTGTAGGCTGCTTATATGTTTCTATGAATTTGTTCATTTCTTGTAAATTTTCCTTCTTTTTGGAATACAGTTTTTCAAAATATCCTTTTATGGTAGTCTTTATTTCTGTGAGATCAGTGGTGATATCCCCTTTCTCATTTCTTATTTTGTATATTTGAATCTTTTCTCTTTTTTCTTGATTACTCTAGATAAGGGTTTTCCTTTTTTATTGATCTTCTCAAACAATCAGTTCTTGGTATTGTTTATTTTTTCTCTTTTTATTTTCTATTTCATTTACTTCCATCTGATCTTTGATATTTCTTTCATTCTTCTTGCTTTGGGATTAATTAGTTGTTTTTTTATGTTTTTTTTCCCCCACTAATTTCTCCAAGTGTGCAGTTATTCTTCAATTTGAGCTCTTCTATTTTGATGTATGAATTATCAGCTATGAATTTCCCTCACAATACAGTTCCTGCTGTCTCCCACGAGGTTTGATAAGTTCTTTTATCATTTTCCTTAATTTCAAGGTAGTTACTGATTTCTTTTGAGATTTTCTCCTTTACCCACTGTTTGTCTAAGAGTGTGCTGTTTAAATTCCATATCTTGGTGGCAAATCTGCGTCTCTGGCCCTTGCAGATTTTCTTCTTCATTCCACAGTGGTCAGAGAAATTGTTTTGTATTATTTCAATCTTTCTGAATTTGTTGAGCCTTTTTTTGTGGCCTAGTATGTGGTTTATCTTGGAGAGTGATGCATGGGAGCTTGAGAAGAATGTATATCCTGCTGTATTTGGGAGTAATGTTCTGTATGTGTCTAAAAGATCCAGTTCCTCTAATATACTGTTCCAAGTGTTTGCTTCTTTATTGAATCTCTGTTGAGATGTTCTTTACAATGGAGATAGTAGTATTTTAAATTCCACCAGTATAATGTAGGGCATTTATTCCTTCAGATAGTTTTTCCCATGTTAGCCTTATATATTTGGAAGTGCCCTGGTTAGGGGCATAAATGGTTATGATTGTTTTTCTTCTTGAAAAATTATGCCTTTCACTAATATTTAGTGTTCATTTTTGTCTCTCACAATAATTTTGCATTTAAAGTCTATTTGTCTGATATTGATATAGCTACTCCTGCCCTTTTTTGGTTATTGTTTGCCTGTAAGATTATTTTCCAGCCGTTCACTCTCAACCTCCTTGAATCCCTGTGTCTAAGATATGTTTCTTGTAACAGCATATAGATGCTTCATATTTCCTTATCCTTTCTTACAATCTGTGTCTATTAGTAGGTGATTTTATTTCAATGACATAAAGTATTATTACTTTCAAGGAATTAGTATATTAGCCATATTTTCTTTGGATTTCTGTTCATCCTATTTTTTTCCTTTTTTTCTCTCTCTCTCTCTTTAAGTCTTTTAGTTGTTCTTGCACTCTCCTCCAACGCTGTCACCCCTTTTTTTTCCTTTCCTCCCTCAAAACTCCCTTTAGTATTTCTTGAAGTGCAGGTTTCTTGATTGCTTACTCTCTTAGTTCCTCTTTATCTGTGAATCTTTTGAACCCTCTATTTTTTTTTAATGCAAGCTTTTCTTGATATAGTATTGTAGGGTCCCCAAAGTAATGTGCGGGTCTTAAGCCACATTGCTAGGAAGGATCAATATGTGCAGACTGGTGAACATGTCATCAGCCATGTCTGTACCTGCAAGTAAGCAAAATGGAACTGATGCCCTGATAAGAAGAAACTCTAAGAAAATTCTCTTCAAAGAGGAATAAAGATTCCTGATAGCCCTTGCTCTGAGAACAATGACATAGTTAACTGCTTTGAATAAAGCTTGTGGTACCCCCTCAGGGCCTTGACTTTGCCATCAGCTAGCCTTGGCCCACCTGGCCATCTTGTCTTTGTCACTATGTGTCTTTATTCAGCTCCCATCACCTCCCCTCAGGTTCTCAGTTCACTGGCCCAGGTCGCAGCAATTTTGCCTGAACAGGGACCTGAGTATGGAGGAATGTCATGAGAAGGCGAGGAGTCCCCTGTGAAGCATGGTAAGCACAGGGAGGAAGTGCCAGGTGTAAAAAATGGGGAATCACAGTTCATCGTAGTGTAGTTTGTATGTTTCAATTTTGAAAGCTTTGTTAGCTGATTGAGTTTCAAAAGTAACTACCTCACAACTGGAAATGTTTTTAGATTTTGTGCAACAAATCTGCCCTTGCTTTCCTGATAAAGGCACTGTAAATGAAGAGACGTGGTGGGAAGTCTGGTCAATGTCTTTGGGACTATTTCACTGCGGAAGGACCACAGGGCATGCCAGTGTGCACGTGTACTTTGTGGGGCTTAATAAGGGATTCCCTGGATCCTCTGATGGAGTTGGAATGCAAACCTATGGTTGTAACTTTAGCATCCACAGTTAATAAAGGGTTAAAGAGTCCTATTCAGCTGCTGCTGAGGACTGCAAGGAAGAGGGGTAAGAGATTACCATGCCCTTTGGCTTTAGATCAGGGGGAATACAATGCCAGAAGTCTCAACTGTCTGTGCAGGATCAGAACTTGTTAGCTGCAGCTCTTCCTTCTGCCCCTGTTGTGCCCAGGCATAATGTGGAGGCTCCTTTGGTATCTCTACTGCAGCAAGGGCTGCACGCAGCTTGTCTTGCTGGGAGAGACATCATGGGGTTCCAGTTGTTCCCTGTTAATAGGGCGCCCAGACCCTAACAATCCTCTTCAGGTCTTATGCTCTCATTACCCCATTCCTTTTCATTTTCCTTTATTTTCTTCCCAATTTTCTTTTAAATGTTACATTAAAAAAATAGGAGGTCCCCATACATCCCCCAACCCACTCCCCCCACATCAATAACCCCCTCCATTACATTAGCATGTCGACGGCATCCGGTGAATATACCTTGGAGCACTGCTGCACCTCACAGACAGCGGTCCACACAGGAGTCCACATTCTCCCACACTCCACCCAGTGGGCCATGGCAGGACACACAATGTCCAGCATCCGTCCCTGTAGCACCACCCAGGACAACTCCAAATCCTGAAAATGCCCCCCACATCATATCTCTTCTTCCTTCTCCCAACCATCAGCAGATACCATGGCCACTTTCTCCACATCAATATTTTAATTTCTTCCCTTACTAATCACAATAGTTCCCCAGCAGAACACCAGTAAGTCCACTACAATCCACACTCTATTCCTCCACCCTGCAGACCTTTTAAATTGCTGAAAGAGTAAAAAATGGCTTGCAGTACTTATGGTCCTACCTCACCTTTCGCCATGTCCCTTTTGGAATCCATGGGTACTGACCCCCTTGCCCAAAAGACTGGACAGTTCTTGCTAAAGACTGTCTTTCTGTGGGACATTATTTAAAATAACATGGTTTGTTGGAACATGTGCAAACTCAGAACCTCCTCCTCGACAGGGGTAAGAGCCCTCACATTTTTAGGTGAGATCACTGATACTTGAACCCAGCCAACTGCAGCACCCATAGTTTGACTATCCAACAAACGTATCTGGGTGGATCAGTGGCCCCTTACACAGGAGAACTTAACTGTTGCAGAAATTCTAGTGAATGAACAGAGAGCTGCCAGCCATCTCTGTGAAACTTTTAGTCCATGGAATACTCCCATTTTTGTTATTAAAAAGAAATCAGGATGGAACGTGAGAGAGTCTGGGCTATGATGTGGACCATTGACTATGGGGTGCAGTGATGCTCAGAGATGAACTTACCAGGTGCAATGGATGTGTCATGATGATGGGAGAGAGTGTTGCTGTGGGGGGAGTGGGGGGCGGGGGCGGTGGGGTTGAATGGGACCTCATATTTTTCATAATGTAATTTAAAAAAAAACAATAAATAATTAAAAAACAAAACAAAACAAAACAAAAAGAAATCAGGAAATTGGTGATAGTTACAAGATCTGCATGCAGTAAATTTAACTATTCAGATTATGGGTCCATTATAACTTGGACTCCCATCTCCAACCGCTATCCCTTTACAATATCACCTTTTGGTATTAGACCTAAAGGATGCATTTTTTCAATATTCCCTTGCACCCTGCCGACCACTTGCATTTTGCCTTTCCTTGCCAAGCCCTAATTTTCGACAACCTTTACAACAGTTCTCTTGGACCGTACTGCCTCATGGCATAGCCAACAGTTCTGCTCTGTGCCAAGCTCATGTAGTAAAGGCACTGACCCCTGTGTGAGAAAAATACCCTTCTGCCTATATTATTCACTATATGGATGATATCTTATTGGCTGGTGAAACAGAAGAACAGTTGCTTTCACTTTTGGCAGACATGCAACAACAGCTGCTTATGCAGTGGGAACTGCAAGTTGCTCCAGAAAAAGTTCTAAGACTTTCCTTTCGCTTACTTAGGCCATCTAGTGGAAAAGCGGAGAGTAGCACCACAAAGGCTGACTATTTTTTTGTGTCACATTTAACTACTTTAAATGATTTCCAAAAATTGTTAGGGGACATTAATTGGTTGCGACCCTCTTTGGGACTAACCACCGGTGATTTAACCACTTTATTTGACATTTGACATTCATTGTGGAGACTCTGATCCCACGTTCCCATGGACATTGTCACTTCAAGCTGAGTCTGCTCTATGTCTCATGGAGCAAAAAATAACAGACGCTTAACTAACACGAGTTGATACTACCTTGGCTGTTGAATTACTGATTTGCGCCACTACTTTTTCCCCTACAGGTGTTTTGTGGCAATAAATAGGCATCCTGGAGTGGATTAACCTGTCTCGTAGTCTGTAAAAACGTGTGCTTCCCTATACAGAAAAGGTTGCCACCCTTGTTGCTAGGGGCCATGCTTGTGCAATTCAATTCCTTGGCATGGAACCCCAATGAATTGTTCTTCCATATGAAAAAAAAACAACAGCTTGATCAATTGGTAATGTTCTCCACCCCTTGGCAGTGCGCACTGGCTCAGTTCCCAGGAGAAATTTAATGATCATTGTCCAAAACACCCTCTCTTACAGTTTCTCTTGTTAACCCCTTTTGTGTTTCCCAGTAGTACTTCTGCCTGTCTGATTCTTCATTCACAGTATTGTTTTTACAGTTGGTTCCAGAGTGGGTCTGGTCACCATTGTTTCATCCTCATTCTCTCACGTCTGGCAAATGCCTTACACTTTTGCCCAGTGAGTGGAGCTCTTTGCGGTTTGTGATACTCTGCAATATTTTCCACATGAGGCCCTTAAAGTTTATTCTGACAGCCACTATGTGATCGGCTTGGCCCTGCAAATTGAAATTGCTCATTAAAAACTTTCCCATCTGGAGAGCTTTTTTGTTTTGTTCTCTCCTTGGCAAACTCTTATCCGCCAATTGTTTCTTTCCCGTTATTTCAGTCATCTACATGCACACATGTCTTAACCTGGACAACTAGTGGAAAGTAATGCCCAAGCCAATCGTTAGTAGCTCCCACCTTTGACAAGGTTTCACAAGCCCAATGCTTGCATGCTATGTTGCATCAACATGCAAATGGCTTGCAGAAACAGTTTCAACAAACCTATGAACGAGCCTGGGAGATTGTAAAGCAATGTACTAACTGTCTTCCTTTCAGTTCTGTCCCCACTGTTGGCATTAATCCCCGCGGCCTGCACGTCAGTCTCGTGGGTGTCATCTATTTTGCCCCCTTTGGCTGTGTTCAGTGGGTACATGTAAGTATAGATATTCACTTCCATTTTCTCCATGCTACCTGCCAAATGGGAGAAAGTACATAGCAAGTTATCAACCATTGTTTGCTAGCATTTGCAGTTACGGGTTTGCCTCATCATGTAACAAATGATAATGCTTCTGCTTATTGCAGCTGTGCATTGCAACAATTTTTTTTCTGCTTACATATCCGCCACTCAACTGGCATTTCATACAATTCAACAGGACAAGCAATTGTTGAGAGAAACTATCACACCCTAAAAACGCAGCTCTTAAAACAAACAGAGGGAGGAAATGAGGAGACAGCAAAGAGTCCACAGCGTCAATTAGCTGCTACACTTTATACACTTAATTTTAAAAATTGTGATGCTCCAGGGACCTCTGTGGCTGAATGACATTTCACTAGGACCCTGCGTCAGGCAAAAGGGTTCATTATGTGGAAGGATCTCCGTAAGGGCCAGTGGCACGGTCCTGACCCTGTGTTATTTTGGGGCTGAGGTTGTTGTGTGTTTCCTGAAGCAGCAGACCAACTGTTGTGGGTTCCTGATCATGCAGTCTGGCCAGCGACAACACCAGCGACCCTGCCCTGAGCTGAAAGGGAAGTTTCAGAAAACCAGGAAAGGGGTCAGCAGGATGCTGAGTAAGGAGGCAGAGTGGCTGTGGTTGCTGCAGTTAACCTGAGTACAAGCATCTTATTCCTATTGGATGTTTTTTCCCAGGGCTCCCCTATTGCTCCTAGTCACTTGGTATGACCCAACTGTGCCTGTGTTTTCAAGGATATGGCCATGATAGGAGGCTCTTTGACTGATCATATCAAACCTCATGTTGTCAACTCATTTGATACAGTGACCTGACTGCAGAAGTGCTTCCTTGTTTTTCTCTCTGGGAAACTGTGGGTTGTCTGTTTACCCAGCAGGAAAACCAGACAGTCTAAAGAGGCAGTCATGTAGCCAGTGTCGCTGGCCCGTGGGATCTCTATAAATTCAAAAGCTGTAAGAAAATGGGGATTTGATAATGATACTCCAGTGGCCATGCACCATCGGGCCCAGTTGCCACTCTGTATTAAAAGCGCTAATATAGAGTTTAAGGGCTTTCCTCCTTGGGTCTCATGTGCTTATGTCCCAGCTTGTGCTCATAACATCTCAGGAGGCTTGGGTAGTACCTGGGCCCACCATGTGGAACCCCAGCATCTGAATTTTCATTATAGGTCTGCGGAAGTTTTTTGCTAATGCCATCACTTCTCCAAAGTTTGTTTTGCAGGATAAGCTGTGACAGTTGGTTGCTGCAACCCATCACATTAATTTCACAGGCACTGGGACTACAGACCGTGGTCTCCAGTTTTAATATGGATTGAAGGCCTGAGTCCCCAGCCCATATGCAGTTTTAGTGGGCTGTGTAAATATTTCCTTTCAGGGTTCTTTCTATGTGGTAGAATCCCCCCTCTGTAACCTTACCAACTACATTACCACTGCTAACTGGGATGATGATCTACTCATCATCCAACAACCTAGCTTTGTAATGCTCCCAGTGACCCTAAATGAGCCCTGGTATGATCACCCTGGGGAACAAACATTGCAGCTCATACAGCATGCACTAGAGTCATGACGTTGCAGAGCCTTCAGCCTGATCATTGCCAGCATTGTTGCCCTCATTACCATTATAGCCTCCTCTGTAGCCACTGGTGTGGCTTTAGCAAATAGCTTTCAGACAGCTCATTTTGTAAATGATTTGGCTAGAAACAGTTCAGTAGCATTAGAAAATTAGGAACATATTGACCGAAAATTGGAAGCAAAATTAAATACATTGGATGAAACAGTCCTTTCCTTAGGAGATCAGTTGGAGGAATTGCAGTACCATGTATGAATACAATGCCCTCTGCAGTACACATTTGTTTGTGTGACCTCTGTCCAATTCAATGAAAATTCCTGGAATTGGATGGCAGTGAAACTGCACCTACAAGGGCTATGGAATTATGAAGAAATTAGTTTGGATCTAAAACATTTGCTCCTTGGAATCTTAGCTCTCCTAACTGCTCACCTGGCAGTTAGGGACTCCACACAATTGGCCGAGAACCTCCTACATTCTTTATGTGGTTTCAATCCTTGGAACCTGTTTTGGTATTTAGCAGGTCTTAATTTCACTATTCTTGTGTTGTGGTGCATTTTTCCGTATTTTGCAGCCAAACTCACCAGGTGGTCTGACATGTGCAAACTGAAACCACACACCTTAAACTCACACAAAAGGCTCAGCATGGCCTCTGATCTAATCAATGACAGGTAGGAATTTCATAGGAAACCAACCTAAGACAGACACAGCTGATGTCAGGCAAAAAATGTCTGGGGCTCAAGCCATGTTGCTAGGGAGGATCAATGTGTGCAGAGATCTGACGGTGTGGTCAGCTGTGTCTGTACCTGCAAGTAAGCAGAAAGTAGCTGATGTCCTGATAAGAAGAAATTCTAAGAAAATCCGCCTGAAGAACTTCATGTCTGATAGCCCCTGCTCTGAGAACAATAATCTCACTAACTGCTTAAAAATAAAGCTTGTGGTGCCAGCTCAGGGCCTTGGCTTTGTTATCGGCTAGCCCTGGCCCACCTGGCCACCTGTAATCTTATATTTGTCTATATGTGTCTTTCTTCAGTTCCTGTCACCTCCCCTCGAGTTCTCAGTTCACCCACGCAGGTTGTGGCACTAAAGCATAAATTTCTCCCCTCACCGAAGATGGTTGCTATGTGTTGGAGCAAGATGGCTACTGACATCAGCAAGGGTTCAGCTTTCCTCTTCCTCTTTAGACTCAAAGGTCCCAGCTTCTTCCAATCTTATCTGTTGGATTAGATATGTCTCATCTCACTTCCAGGGCTAATTTCTCTCTGGGCTCAGTTGCTCTGTTCTCTCCATAGGTCATCTGTAGACTATCAGTCTTTCCCCTCCTGGAGCCACTGCATTGCATATGGAGCCATCACTCCTTCTCTGTGTTTTTCTCCTCTGTTTATTTACTTCCTGGGCCTCCAGAATCAAAAGCTCTATTCAGCCCTCTGCCATTCATTTTCTCTCTGAATCCATACCCGCAAAGTGTCGTACTGAATTGCCCCAATCAAAGCCCTAATCATAACTTAATCAAGTAAAAGTGAAATCTCTATAATACAATCTAAAATGCCCAGAAGACAGATGAGTTTACAAACACAATCCAACATCTATTTTTGGAATTCATGAATAATACCACACTGCTACAATGAAGGTTCTGTATGGCATATTTTTTTTCTTCTTTATTAGACTCTCTTCTGAGATGTATTAGAGTTTTCAAGGTATTTCTTCCTGTGGAGTAGTCATCAAGGTTAATATCCAGTAAATTCTTTATCATATGGTGTGCAAGTAATGTAACAAAGGAATATGATCCTTTCGCAACTCTTTTGTGTGTAGTACAAATTCAAATCTTCTATAATACAGCATGATCACTGAATTAAGTTGGGAATGGAATTCGCATGTAAAGTAAAGAAATCCCAAACGTGATAAGACCTCATTAACACAAAAACCACAAGCCTAAAGTTAAGGAACTCATGTTATATCAACTCAATGAAATGGCTAGGGTCTCAATATTCATTTACTTACATTATTGTGTGGTTTTCACTTTCATGATCACAGAATATGGGCTGAACCTCTAGTCACTGAATTCATATTCCAGCCAGAAAGAATGGGGAAAGAATTCAGTATGTAGTGCAAATTACTAAAAGTTGAATTTTTAAAGGAACTTCCATGTTGTTTTGCACAAGGGCTGCACCATTTTTCACTCCCAGTAACAATGCTCTAGAGTTCAACTTTATTTAACAATCTCCAAATGTTCTTTTAGTGAATTTATTATAGTAGTCTTTCTTGTGGACTTGAGATTGTTTCATTGTAGCTCTAATTTGCATTTCCCCCATGACCAATGACATTAAGCATCTTTTCATTTGTTTATTACTCATTATACTCCTTCTTTAAAGAAATTTCTCCTTGGGAAGCAGACTTGGCCCAGTCGTTAAGGCATCTGTCTACCTCATGGACGGTCCACAGTTCAAACCCTGGATCCTTGACCCATGTGGAGCAGGCCCACATGCAGGGCTGATACATGCAAGGAGTGCAGTGCCACACAAGGGTGTCTCCATGCAAGGAGTGCACCTTGTAAGGAGAGCCACCCAGCGTGAAAGAAAGTGCAGCCTGCCCAGGAATGGCACCACACACACAGAGAGCTGACAAAACAAGATGATGCAACAAAAAGAAACACAAATTCCTGTGCCACTGACAACAGAAGCAGACAAAGAACACACAGCAAATAGGCACAGAGAACAGAAAACTGGTGCCAGGGGAGAAAGGGAGAGAAATAAATAAATCTTAAAAAAAAAAGAAATTGCTCCTCAATTTCTTTGACATTGTTAAAAAAATTGATTATTTGTTTTTGTGTTATGTCAATATAAATGTTCTTTATATATTCTAGATATTAAATCCTTGCCTGCTATATCATTTAAATCTATTTTCTCCCCATATGTTTGTTGTCTTTTCACTCTCTTAATAATTTAATTTAATAAACTTTTTTTAGGAAATAAAATTAATGTATTATTTTGTTTCTCATGCTTTTGGAATCATGTCCAAGAATACACTGTAAAATCTCAGTTCATGAATATGTTTCCTGATGTCTACCTCAAAGAGTTTTACAGATTTAGCTCTTTCATTTAGGTCCTAGACTCTATTTGAGTTTATTTTTTGTATGTCATGGCAGTAATTGTTTTACTACATTCATCTGCATTTATTCATCCTGTTTTCCCAGAACCATTTGTGGAAAAGATTAAACTTTTCCCATTGTATAGACAAGATCCTTTATTGAAATTCATTTTCCAGGTGGAATATGTTATTTATGAGGTAATAAAAATGATTAAAGCACATCATAGTGTCTGTCCATTGCTTGCAGAGTTATTATAGGGGAATGGAAGCATTTGAAAGTGAAAGTCTGAGGACATGTATATTACCTGAAGGAAAGCTAAAAATATAACATGGGTCTACATAACACATGAAACCTCATGTAAAATATGAATATGGGTATTATTGCATATGATTCTTTATACAAAATATAAATACAAATAAATAAGAGAAATTAAAGAAGAGCAGCTATGCAAAGAAGGGGAAGCATTGAGAAATTGAGATGTGATGAATTTTTTGTTTATCTGTCTAGTTCTTTTATTTTTATATTCATTTTTATTAGAATAATGAAGTGGTGAATACACAACAGTATAGTATACAAAATACTATTTAGTGTAAACTTTGGATGTATGTATGCTATACTTATATTTAAAAATAAAATGGGATTTTAAAAAATCAATTAATCTGGCAGAATATCTCATTCATATGAACCTAACCTTAGATACAAAAACATAAATAGATTGAAGTGAAAGGATGGAAAAAGAGAATCTATGCAAGTAATGATCAAAAGGGAGCTGGGTTAGCCATACTAACATTGTACAAAAATAGACTTTAAGCCAAAAGCTGTTATAATAGACAAAAACCACCCTATATATTAATAAAATGGAGAACAAAGTAAGAAGAAATAACAGTCATTACTATTTCTGCACCTAAAAATGGTGCCTCAAAATACAAGAGGCAAACACAGGCAATAGAAAGGGAAAAAAGGAGACCTCTACAGCCTGATTTACAATTGTGGATACTCTAATACAACACTCTCATCAAAAGACAGAACATCTAAATGAAATTTTAATAAGGAAAAAGAGAACTCGAACAATGTGATAAATGAACTAGACTTTACATACAAACAGAATAAAACACAATAGGCAGTAAACCATTATCCATATGGTGCAGCAGTGTTTCAAAATGTATTCAACAAATGCAATGAATGTCCCATGATGATGAAAAAAGATTGTTGATGTGGAAGGAGGTGGGTGAAGTGGGTGGGTGGTATATGGGGGCCTCATATATTTTTTAAATGAAACATTTAAAAAATAATAAAGATAGAAACAACAACAATAGGCAGAATTATCAAAACCAAAATTAAGCCCATTGAAAAGACCAAGAAAATAGACAAATCTTAGCTAGCTTGATGAAGAAAAAAAGAGAGAAGATGCAAATAAATAAAATAAAAAATGAGTGGTAGATATTACCACTGACTCCTTAGAAATATGGGAGTTTATAAGAGGATACTATGGGAGGTGGGGCAAGATGGTGTCAGATTAAGGACACCCTCGTCATCTCTCCTTAAAAAAAGTCTGAGTGGGTATAAAATCCTAACTGAGTGAGGTCTTTTGGTAACCCACAAAGTAAGATGCTTCTGGAAATAGATCGGGAGAAAATGTGACCGAAAGAGTGATGGCTCAGGGTGAAATCATGGATTTGTGGTACTTGTGCCCAAAGCTGTGGGAAGGCTAAACTCTTCCCTTAGGGCAGGTAGTCCTGGCATTCCCCAAACACTACTCATCACATGGTGATATTCTCCAAAACTTGCATTCCCAAAACCTGTGATCCCCACACCTGCATTCCCCAAACCCCTCATTCCCGAAAACCGCATTCCCCAAACCCACATTTACCAAACCCTCCTTCCCTGAATCCAGCACTGCCCAAAACGTGGCATTCCTTGTGCCTGCCAGTCTCAAACAAATTCTGAGAGTGGGAGGGTTTTGGTGAAGGGTGCAGAGGGTCCCAAGGAGTGTGGATTAAACTGGCTGGTCACCCTTTATAAAACTTAGAGGCACAAAAAAACTGGCTTGAGTAGAAACTAGGAAGAAAAGGTGAATTTGCTGAGGCAGCCTGTTTTACCTCAACACCCTGTATTAGGTACTTATGTACATGTCCTGTACATGTCCAGGAAGCACAATGCACCCAAATCAGTATAAATCCCAAAAGGTCTACTTGTCAAAGTAGCCAATGCTTAAGATAAAGAGAAAATACTGAAGACAGCAAGAGAAAAGAGAACCATCACATACAAGGGAAACTCATTAAGATTAAGTGCTCATTTCTCATCTGACACTATGGAGGCAAGAAGGCAATGCTATGACATATACAAGGTACTTAATGAAAAACAAAACAAAACAACAACAACAACCAAGCCATGACTACTCCAGCCAGTAAGGCTGGCATTCAGAAATGATGGATAGTTCAAAATATTCACAGATAAACAGGTATTAATAGAATATTCCAATAAGAAACCTTCCCTTCAAGAAATACTAAAGGGAGATTTGCAGAAGGAAAGAAAAAAAAAAAAAAACACAGGAGAGACTGAGCTGGAGGAGAGTGTCAGAACAACTTCAAACACATAAGGAGAAATTAAAACAACAAATGATAAACACAAATCCAAAGAAAATATGGCTAATGTAAGTAATTCCTTGAGAGTAAGAACACTGAATGTCAATGGATTGAACTCACCTGTCAAGAGACACAGATTGACAAAATGGATAAGGAAATATATGACCCATTTATATGCTGTCTACAAGAAACACATCTTAGACCCAGGGATTCAAGGACATTGAAAGTGAATGGCTAGAAAACATTCTCACAAGCAAACAATAACTCAAAAAGGAGAGGAGTAGCTGTACTAATATCAGACAAAATATATTTTAAATGCAAAACTCTTGTGAGATACAGAGATGGACAGTACCTAATAGTAAAATGGGTAATCATTCAAGAAGAAAGAACAGTCATAAACATACAACAAAAACACCTGCTCCTTCTGTTGTTGTTTTTATAATCATATGACTTACCTGTTTGTATTCCCTGGTTTCAGTGTTAAAGACAGAATGATCTGTCCGAATTTTCAGCATAATTTTAAAAATAGGGTATTGGGTATCCATTATAAAAATTATAGGAGGTGCTGGAGACAAGAAGTTGTACTCAGACCCTGCTGAATGAAAGCAATTGCCCCTGTGGTATATAGTTCTGGTGAAAAATCCTTTGTGTTATCAAGGGCTATGACCTCATTGCCAGGGTTTGTTTAAACTGGTTCCAGAAAGAGGTCACATTCTGCACTGGGTTCACTATCTAATTAAGTTTACAGTAATTCACATTATTCCTTCTCTGATATAAGATTTTCTCTTGCACTTTCCTCAACATAAGATAGGTGAAGTAAACAGACATTAGAATCTGTTATTCTTCCAATGTTGATGTTCCCACCAATATGTGGTTCTTCTAAGGATGTAATATGACTCTTTAAAAATTATTGTGATTGGCAGGAGCATTTACAGGAAATTTCCCTTGGCAATTTCTGCACTAATAGTCCTTATTCACAGACCATATAAAGCAACATGGGTATATCACCAATTGCAGAATGTCTTGTTGAAAGATTATTCACAAATAGTAGAAAATAATATTTGGGATTTTATGTAGAACATAAGTTTCCTTTGTAAGGTACACTAACGTGAATGCTACCTTCATCACCTGATCTCAAATTCCTCATTTTGTTTGGCAAATAAGTGTAGCATTTTGGGATTAGAATTATTCTGATAATGCTAATTTATTTTAGCAAATCAATGTTATCAATACATATTAATAAGCATCCAGTCCATCCAAAGGGTACAATCAATGGTATTTGCTATAAGCACATTTATGTGTTCATCACTTTAATCAGTATTAGAGCATTTTCATTATTTCAATAATGAAAATAAAAAACAGACAAACAAGAAAATCGCTCACCTCTCAGTCTCTCTATGCCTCCCCTACTGTACATCACTGCTGGTTCTGGCTATTTTATCCAAAGAGTATAATCAATGACTTTTAGCATAATCACAATGTTGATTTTGAATTCAACATTAAAAAAATTTAGAACAATTTCATTGCTCCAAAAAGAAATATTCCACATCCCTTAGTATTACTTCCTCAGATCTACATAACTGCTAATCTATTTTCATCTATATGAATTGATGTATATTTACATTTTTTATAAATGGAATTATACAATATGTAGTTAGTTATCTGTGTCTGGTCTCCTTAGTATAATGTTTTTCTCTGATAATAATATTTTGTACTATTAACTTATATTTGTGTAGCTTCAAAGAAAAATGGTCTTATACATGCATTTCTACACATATTCAAATTTCACTTAAAATTATATTTCACTTAATATATTTAATTCATAATAGGGCAGTCATACAGTATTTGTCCTTTTGTGTCCTACTTGCTTCACTCGAGATAATGTTTTCAAGGTTCATTCATGTTGTTATATATTTCATGACTTCATTTCTTCTTACTGCTGCATTATATTACATCCTGTGTATACTCCACAATTTTTTTAATCTATTCATCAATTGATGGACAAGTCGGCTGTTCCCAACTTTTGGCTATCACGAATAATGTTGTTATGAACATCAATACGCAGATATCTGTTTGTGTCACTGCTCTCAGTTCTTCTGGGTATATTCCTAGCAATTGTATTTCCAGGTTCCATAGCAAGTCTATATTCAACTTCCTTAGGAACTTCCAAACAGTCTTCTACAGTGGTGGTACTATTCTACACTACCACCAACAGTGAATAAGCATTCCTTTCTCTCCACATCCTCTGCAACATTTAGTTTTCTGATATTTCTTTCTTTTTTTCTTTTTACTCTTTATTTTTTAAATGTTACATTAAAAAATATACAAGGTCCCCATATACCCCTATCCCCCTCACCTCACTCCTCCCATATCAACCACCTCTTCTATACTCATAGGACATTCTTTGCATTTGGTGAATACACTTTGGAGCACTGCTGCACCACATGGACAATGGTTTACATATAGTTTACACTCTCCCAAGTCCACCCAGTGGGCCATGGCAGGACATAAAATGCCCAGCAAATGTCCCGGCAGTACTACCCAGGACAAATCCAAGTCCTGAAAATTGTTCTGACTTTTTAATAGCAGCCAGTGTAGTAGATATGAAATGGTATCACATTGTATTTTTTATTTGAATTTTCCTAATCACTAGTGATGTTGAATATTTTTTCACGTGTTTCTTCACCATTTGTATTTCCTCTTTGTACAATTGTCTTTCCAATTCTTTTGTTCATTTTAAAATCAGATACTTTGTCTTCTTATTGCTGAGTTGCATGATCTTCATATATATCGTGGATATTAAGCCATTTTCATATATGTGATTGCCAAATATTTTCTCCCATTCATTCAGCTGCCTTTTCACACTTTTGACCAAATCTTTTTTTTTTTTAATTTATTTTTTTTATTGACTTTGTAATAATATTACATTAAAAATATATATGTGAGGTCCCATTCAACCCCACCCCCCCACCCCACCTCTCCCCCCCCCCCCCCAGCAACACTCGTTCCCATCATCATGACACATCCATTGGATTTGGTAAGTACATCTTTGGGCACCTCTGCACCTCATAGTCAATGGTCCACATCATGGCCCATACTCTCCTCCATTCCATCCAGTGGGCCCTGTGAGGATTTACAATGTCCGGTGATTGCCTCTGAAGCACCATCCAGGGCAGCTCCATGTCCCAAAGCCTCCACCTCTCATCTCTTCCTGCCTTTCCCCATACCCATCAGCCACCATGTCCACTTTTCCCAATCCAATGCCACCTCTTCTATGTGGACATTGGATTGGTTGTGTCCATTGCACCTCTATGTCAAGAGGAGGCTCAGATTCCACATGGATGTTGGATGCAATCCTCCCACTTTCAGTTGTAATCACTCTAGGCTCCATGGTGTGGTGGTTGTCCTTCTTCAACTCCATCTTAGCTGAGTGTGGTAAGTCCAATAAATCATATTGTAGGTGCTGGAGTCTGTTGAGGCTCAGGACCTGGCTATCACATTGTCAGTCCAGAGATTCAAATCCCCTAAATATATCTTAAACCCCAACGTTAACTGCACCTCCAGCACATTAGCATGAAAGTCTTATGAAGGAAGATCCCATCTGAGTCCAGATTCATCTCACATAAACACCAGTTCCAAAAATGGGCCATCTGACCTGGTAGTTAACCCCATCGGCCATGACCATAACTCCCATAGGTCTCTTTAGCCCTCAAAGGAACCGATATCTGGGGGTTGTATCTGCTTTATCTGTCTCTCTGACTCTGTTCAGTTGTGCATGAGGGCAATCCTTCTGCCAGCCTCCAGACTCTTTTTTAGAAACTCGTAGCCATATAAACTAATTTCTCTTTTCCATTTCCCCCTTACTTTAGTTCAAACAGCATTTTAAAGTCATGTTATTTTATGTAGACAGGGATATTCTGCTGATCCACATTGAACCTTCCGTATAAGGTCATTTTCCAGTTGCATCATCAGTTGGTAGTTGATAGTGGTCCCTCGGTGCCAGGGAGGCTCATCCCCGGGTGTCATGTCCCACGCTGGGGGGAAGGCATTGCATTTACATGCTGAGTTTGGCTTCGAGACTGGCCACATTTGAGTAACATGAAGGCTGACAGGAGGAAATTCCCAGGCACAATGTTGCTCTAGGTCTTGTTCTTATTTTAGGCTTATCAGCTCACAAGCATAGTCATTAGCATCAGGGGCTCACCGTTGAACCCTCACTCCCTCCCGGTCCCCGCCGCTGTACCTGGGAGACTGTCGCTGCTCCCCTAGGGACCACGACAGAGCACCACTGGCCAGGAACCCAGTACCCCCCCTGCTGTGGTTTTTAATTGTTGCCACTATGAGTATATCCAAACATTACCATGCACCCTGGACATATGTTCTGTACAGCTCCCTGTCAGCCATATATCACCTGTCATTGGTATCCCATACCAGTATCCCTCCATTGCCATTGTTGAAACACTCTGTGATCCAGAACTCCCCGAAATTTGAAGCCCAATATAATGTCATGGTCCCTTACTAGGGAATGGCATATAGCGAGGGATTTAAAGGTTAGATAAAGAACTTGGATAGAGTTAGATAAAGAACTTAGATAAAGAATGTTGACTTGAAAAAATTCTACATCCTAACTTTTTTTTTTTTTTTTTCCCCCCCTAATTATTCAGCTTCTCTTCACAGGAGTCCTAGACCACAGCAATGCATATATATAATATACAGCACTCCCATACATCCCCCACAAAAACCTTTTTCCTTCCAGAGCAATACACTTACACCCTATTCACATCATATTTACTTAACGTGATGTACAGAGTCTGAGACATTAGGTTTCTAACAAGGTGACATCTGTGCTTACATTATGGTGCATACTTTAGGATACACAGTTCTTTACATTCTTAGTTATCCTATGTTTTACATTATGGTTTACATTATCAGTCTGTCATCTCCTATATGTTATGGTGTAATATTACATGTTTTATATCCATCCTTGTGTACTCTCAAGAAACTCCTCTCTTACCCCCCATTTACCTTGGTTCCACACATTTAACATCCATTTTCCCTTCCACCTTGGTGCCCACAGTGACAGCCAACCTCCGTTTCCTGAGGAGCCACTTCCAGAGATAGATGGAATAGTGTTCAGGGCCTAACTTGCTCAACTGCCCCAATGCCCTGGGAGCCACCCTTTCTCTCGAGGGATACAGTTCCCTCTATTTGGTGGCATCAGTCCTCCCCAGGATGTGGGTCCACCCCCACTCTCACTACTTGGGTTTCTACCCCATGGTGACACCCACTCTGGCAGAATGAGCATTTAGACATTCCCCAGGAGCCCGTCCTGCATCAGACCCTCCCCTCCGAGTATTCTAAACAGGTAACCCTCTTTATTATATTTTGATATGATTTTCTTGGCATTTTATTCTCCACCAACACCTAACCCTCTCCTGTATTCGTATGCTACCCCTCACTCCCCCCACTTTTGGGCAATGTCACCCATCCGTCCCTCCCCAGCCACCCTCAAACCCGCAAAGCCCCAACCAAAGGCAACCCCTTGCCCCCCTTTTATCTCTTCTTTGTGTTCATATTTACCACCATCTCGTCTTAAATTCCACCCCTGCAGACATCGGCTCATATCCTTCCTCCACCCTCCGATTTCCTGTAAGCCTATCGTTCAGTCTCTTGCTATCTAAGGCAGCTTGTTTATTTCATATCATTGAGGTCATGTAGTATTTGTCCTTCAATGTCTGGGTTGCTTCACTCAACATAAGATTCTCAAGATTCATCCATGTTATCACATGTGTTTGTAGTGTGTTTGTTCTTACAGCCGAGTAGTATTCCATTGTGTGTATATACCACATTTTATTGATCCACTCATCTGTTGATGGGCATTTGGGTTGATTCCAACTTTTGGCAATAGTGAACAATGCTGCTATGAACATTGGTGTACATATATCTGTCTGTGTCCTTGTTTTCAGTTCTGCTGGGTATATACCCAGCAGTGGTATTGCTGGGTCATATGGCAAATCTATGGCTAGTTTTTTGAGAAAACGCCATACTGTCCTCTGGATCCTTCTGCATTCCCACCAGCAGTGGATGAGTGTTCCCCTTCCTTCACATCCTCTCCAGCACTTGTATTCTTCTGTTTTTTTCATAGCTGCCAATCTTATGGGTGTAAGATGGTATCTCATTGTAGTTTTGATTTGCATTTCCCTGATAGCTAGAGATTTGGAACATTTTTTCATGTGCTTTTTTGCCATTTGTATTTCTTCTTCGGAGAAGTGTCTGTTTAAGTCTTTTTCCCATTTTTTGAATGGGTTGTTTATCTTTTTATTTTCAAGATATAGAAGTTCTTTATATATGCACGTTATAAGTTTCTTATCAGATATATGATTGCCAAATATTTTCTCCCACTGTGTGGGCTCCCTTTTTACTTTCTTGACAAACTCCTTTGAGGTGCAGAAGGCTTTTATTTTGAGGTAGTCCCATTTATCTATTAGTTCTTTTGCTGCTCGTGCTTTTGGTGAGATATTCATAAATCCATTTCCTATTACAAGGTCCTGTAGATGTTTCCCTACACTGCTTTCTAAGGTTTTTATGGTCTTGCCTCTTATATTTAGGTCTTTGATCCATCTTGAGTTGATCTTTGTATAAGGTGTAAGATGGTAATCCTCTTTCATTCTTCTACATATGGCTATCCAGTTCTCTAGACACCATTTGTTGAATAGGCCACTCTCTCCCAGTTGAGAGGGTTTGGTGGCTTTATCGAATATTATGTGGCTGTATATGTGAGGTTCTATTTCAGAGCTTTCAATTCGATTCCATTGGTCTATGTGTCTCTCCTTATGCCAGTACCATGCTGTTTTCACCACCGTAGCTTTGTAGTATGTTTTGAAGTCAGGTAGTGTGATTCCTCCAATTTCGTTTTTCTTTTTCAGTATGTCTTTGGCTATTCGGGGTCTCTTTCCTTTCCAAATAAATTTCATAGTTAGTTTTTCTAGTTCCTTAAAAAAGGCTGCATTGATTTTTATTGGGATTGCATTGAATGTGTAGATCAGTTTTGTTAGGATAGACATCTTAATAATATTCAGTCTTCCTATCCATGAACAAGGAATAGTCTTCCATTTATTTAGGTCTTCTTTGATTTCCTTGAACAATCTTGTATAGTTCTCGGTGTATAAGTTCTTTACTTCTTTAGTTAGATTTATTCCTAAGTATTTGATTTTTTTATTTACTATTGTGAATGGTATTTGTTTCTTGATTTCCTCCTGATCTTGCTCATTATTAGTGTACAGAAATGCTACTGATTTTTGCGCATTGATCTTATAACCTGCAACTTTACTAAACTCATTTATGAGTTCTAGAATCTTCGTTGTAGATCTCTCAGGGTTTTCTATGTATAGGATCATGTCATCTGCAAATAATGAAATTTTGACTTCTTCCTTTCCAATTTGAATGCCTTTTATTTCTGGTTCTTGCCTCAGTGCTCGAGCAAGTACTTCTAAGACAATGTTAAATAGGAGCGGAGACAGTGGGCATCCTTGTCTTGTTCCTGAGTTTAGAGGGAAGGAGTCTAGGATTTCTCCATTGTAAACAATATTGGCTTTAGGTTTTTCATATATAGTCTTTATCATGTTCAAAAAATTCCCTTGTATTCCAATCTTTTGGAGTGTTTTTATCAAGAAAGGGTGCTGTATTTTGTCAAATGCTTTTTCTGCATCAATAGATATAATCATGTGATTTTTTTCCTTCAATCTGTTTATATGGTGTATTACGTTGATTGATTTTCTTATGTTAAACCATCCTTGCATACCTGGGATGAATCCCACTTGGTCGTGGTGTATAATACGTTTAATGTGTTGTTGAATACGATTAGCAAGTATTTTGTTAAGTATTTTTGCGTCTAGATTCATTAGAGAAATTGGTCTGTAATTTTCCTTTCTTGTGATGTCTTTGTTTGGCTTTGGTACTAGGGTAATGTTGGCATCATAGAAGGAGTTGGGTAATGTTCTTTCTGTTTCGATTTTTTGGAATAGTTTCAGCAGGATTGGTGTCAGTTCTTTCCGGAATGTTTTGTAGAATTCACTTGTGAAGCCATCTGGCCCTGGGCTCTTCTTAGTTGGGAGATTTTTAATAACTGATTCTATCTCTCTGCTTGTGATTGGTTTGTTAAGATCATCAATTTCTTCTTTCATCAATATGGGCTGCTTATGTGATTCTAGGAATTTGTCCATTTCCTCTAGATTGTCATTTTTGTTGGAATATAGTTTTTCAAAATATCCTCTTATGATAGTCTTTATTTCTGTGGGGTCAGTGGTGATATCGCCTTTCTCATTTCTTATTTTGTGTATTTGCATCTTCTCTCTTTTTTTCTTTGTTAGTGTTGCTAAAGGTTTGTCAATTTTGTTAATCTTCTCAAAAAACCAGCTCTTGGTCTTGTTTATCTGTTCAAGTGCTTTCTTATTTTCTATTTCATTTAGTTCTGCTCTTATCTTTGTTATTTCCTTCCTTCTTCTTCCTGTTGGGTCACTTTGTTGTTGTTTTTCTAATTCCTTCAAATGTGCAGTTAGTTCTTCAATTTTTGCTCTTTCTTCTTTTTTGATATATGAATTTATGGCTATAAGCTTCCCTCTCAGTACTGCTTTTGCTGTATCCCATAAATTTTGGTATGTTGTGTTATCATTATCATTTGTTTCAAGGTAGTCATTGATTTCTTTTGAGATTTCCTCTTTGACCCACTGTTTTTCTAAGAGTGTGCTGTTTAATTTCCAAATCGTGGGGTGAAATCTGGGCTTCTGTCCCTTGCAAATCTCCAGCTTGACTCCACTGTGGTCAGAGATAATGTTTTGTATGATTTCAATCTTTCTGAATTCGTTCAGCCTTTCTTTGTGGCCTAGCATATGATCTATCTTGGAGAATGATCCATGTGCGCTTGAGAAAAATGTATATCCTGCTGTGTTTGGGTGTAGCGATCTATATATATCTATTAGATCCAGCTCCTCTATTATACTATTCAGATGTTTTGTTTCTTTGGTGATTCTCTTTTGAGATGTTCTGTCCAGAGTTGATAGTGGTGTATTAAAATCCCCCACTATAATTGTAGATGTATCTATTCTTTCAATTAGTTTTTCCAGCGTTTGCCTGACGTATTTAGAGGCACCCTTGTTAGGGGCATAGATATTTATGATTGTTCGATCTTCTTGCCAGATTTTCCCTTTCACTAAAATGTAGTATCCTTCTTTGTCTGTCACAATTGTTTCACATTTAAAGTCTATTTTGTCTGATATTAATATAGCTACTCCTGCCTTTTTTTGGTTATTGTTAGCTTGTATGATTGTTTTCCAGCCATTCACTTTCAATCTCCATGCGTCTTTGGGTCTAAGATGTGTCTCTTGTAGACAGCATATGGATGGGTCATATTTCCTTATCCAATGTCCCAGTCTGAATCTTTTGATAGGTGAGTTTAATCCGTTGACATTCAGTGTTATTACTATCAAGGAATTATTTGTGTTAGCCATATTTTGATTGGATTTGTGTTTGTCATATTTTGTTTGTATTTTTTTTTGTCTTTTTTGTTATTGTTGTTGGTCTTATACTCTCCTCCAACTCTGCCTTTCCTGTTTTCTTCTTTCTTCTTGTAGAACTCCCTTTAGAATTTCTTGAATGGGAGGTTTCTTGTTGGTATACTCTTTCAGTTTCTGTTTGTCTGCGAATATTTTGAACTCTCCATCATGTTTGAATGCTAATTTAGCTGGATAGAGTATTCTTGGTTGGAAATTTCTTTCCTTTAGTACCTTGACTATATCATACCACTGCCTTCTTGCCTCCATGGTTTCAGAAGAGAAATCCGCACTTAATCTAATTGAGCTTCCCTTGTATGTGATGGTTTTCTTTTCTCTTGCTGCTTTTAGGATTTTCTCTTTGTCTTGAGCCTTGGATAATTTGACAAGTATATGTCTTGGGGTGGGCCTGTTGGGGTTTATGACTTGTGGAGTGCGCTGTGCTTCTTGGATATGTACATCTGTCTCTTTCAGTAGATTTGGGAAGTTTTCAGCCATTATTTCCTGCAGCACTCCTTCTGACCCCTTTCCCTTCTCTTCACCTTCTGGAATGCCTATAATACGTATGTTTGAGCGTTTTGCATTGTCATTCAGGTCCCTAAATCCTAATTGGATTTTTTCTATCTTCTTATTGACCCCTTCTACTATCTGTTTGATTTCTGAAGTACTGTCTTCCACATCACTAATTCTCTGCTCTGTCTCTTCTAGTCTGCTGATATTTGCTGCTAGTGTATTTTTGATTTCTTGAACTGTGGTGTTCATTCCCATCATATCTATTATGTTTTTTCGTATGTCTGCAATTTCCCCTCCAAGTGATGTCTTCATGTTGTTAACCTCTTTCATTACTTCGTCAAATTTGTCGGTGATAAATGTTCTGAGATCTTTCATTGCTTGTACCAAGTTTTGCTCCCCTTCGTGATTATTGGTTTGTTGATTGGATTCAGCCATGTTTTCCTGATTACTGGTTTGGTGTGTAGATTTTTGTTGCTTTCTGGTCATCTCTTTATCTTGACGGATTTAATCAGTTCCTTAGCTTCTTTGTCTGCTCTTGGAGGTTAATTAGCTGTTATTTTTGCATCGGTGTTATATCTTCTCTTTGTCACTTTTTTCTTCTTATTCTAGTTTCTTGTTGTTGGTTAAGTTCACTTTAAAGGAAAGTATTAGTGTTGGGGGAAGGCAATTGTGTAAGCAAGGGAAAAGTGTAAAGTAATATTGGTGATATATGTTAACAAAGCAAGAATATGAGATCTGGGAGGATGGAGGTTAGATTTATGTAAATTGTGTAGAGTTATAGCAGTAGGTAGAGTACCTATTATGAGGTAGGTGATTGAATATAGGAGGATTATGGTATGAGCTAAAAAGCTATTGATTTCGTGAGAGAGGGAAAGAGAAAAAAAAGTGGTAATAGTTTCAAGCCTGGATAACAGACAGAAAACAAAACATAGGTATTAGAAATTAAGACTTAGACCCTTCGTGGATAGAAGAAAGGGAGGTGGGAGGTGGAATATGGGAGAGCCAGTATATGGTGGCGGATATCAAGATGTAGGGGAAAGAGGATAGTGCAGGTAGGCTAAATCAGTTCACACAGAAATGAGGCAGTGGAGGATGGGAAAATCCAGCAAATATGAGGTGTTCCCTGTAGCACCTATTGTGTACTTGAATTAAAATAAAATAAGTGGAAAATGAGGGACAAGAGGGAAAGAGAAAACCGAAAAAAAAAAACACTAATTATAATAAAGAAAAAAAGAAAGACAAGAAGAAAGGAAGAAAAAAAAAGAGGATAGGTACACGGTGGGGAACAGATAGGGGGAAGAGAGATACAGGTATACAAGTGTCACAATTACAACACTATCTAAAACAACAAGCAAAAAAACCCCTAAATAACTGTATAAAAAAAAAAGGGACTTTGGGGGGCACGCTAGGAGAAAAGACTAGGGGATAATGCAATATTAGCAATCAGGGCGTCAAAAAGAGTAAAAAATAAGATAAAGTGAAAATAAAAACAAAACAATATGAACCAATAAAGATAAAACGCAAGCGTTAAGGTCCAGAGCATTCAAGGACCCCAGGTAGACCCCAGGGCGTGATGGATTCGGGGGTGGAAAGTCTGAGACACTGAAGACTCAAGAGGTGTGAGTCTGGGGTGTGGACCGCCAGAGTCCAGGGGACCCAGACCTGGCAGCCTCAAATCTGGTCCACAGAAAGCTTAGGAGCCCCGCAGTGCAACACAGCCCTCAGGGATCCCCGTAGCTGGGTGCCAGCCCCGTGGGGGAAGATAGATCGGCGAATTCTATATTGAATGTCTGATCTCTGAAATTCACCTAATTCCTCAGGGTATCAGCCTTTGGACAGCTCCCTCCCTGTGCTCCCACACAACGGCCACTTGAGGGCGCCTCTACACCACGGCCAGTTCAATGACCCAGATCCCAAGCCCCGCCGGGTGGGGTGGGCTTCAGCTGGAAACGCCGAAAACAGACTCTAAGATCCGAAATCCCAAACTTCGCAAAATATTCCCCAATCAGCTTCTAGACGTGTCTTCCTCCCTCACTGCACCCTACAACAGTCTCCCAATTGTGTCCCCTTATTGTCCAAAATCCAATTCCGTTGCAGATCGGCAGCCGGACCTGTGGGGATGGGGCTCCAGGCGGAAGCGCTACTCCCCCCCTGTCCAGAGACCAAAAACGTCCCCGCTTCACAGGGAAACACCGTTTGTCTCCGCAAATCAATCTGCAAAGGAGTCTTGTCCCAACAATCCCTCACCAGCCAGCCCAGTATCCGCGAATTTCTCAGCACCACAAAGTCTCTAGAATAAGGGAAAAAAAAACAAAAAACAAAACAAAAACCCTGGCCGCCGCGGCTCCGGAGCTGCCCGAGCGCCCGCTACCGCGTCTCCGCCCACCCAAGGAGGGAACTTCCCGCGCCCAGCTGGGACCTCCGTTTATATATTATAGACGTATCCTCTCTGTTACCTTCCCACCGAATTGACGTCCAGACACCTTCCAACCAGCAAAAATCCCCGAAACAGCACGGTCCCAAAGAGCCTTCAAAGCTTCCCAGCCGCCCCCCGCAGAGACACCACCAGGCAAGCTCACGCAGCCACCATCTTCTCCTCGATCTCCTCCCTTGACCAAATCTTTTGAAGTGCAAAAGTTTTGAAGTTTGAAGAGGTCCCTTTATATATCTTTTGTTCCTCATACTTTAGGTTTAAAGTTTAAAAAACTACATCCTGCCACAAAATCTTTAAGATGTCTTTTTACATTTTCTTCTAGCTGTTTTATGGTTGTTGTTTTTATATTTAATTACTTGATCCACTTTGAGTAAATTTTTGTATAACATTTGAGATAGGGGTCTTCGGTCTTTCTTTTGAATATAGGTGTCTAGTTCTCTCCACACCATTTATTGAATAGACTCTTCTAGCCCAGCTGGGTGGGTTTAAATGTCTTGTAAAAAGTTGCATGGCTGTAGATGTGAGGGTTAATTTCCTAGTTTATGATTAAGTTCCATGGGTCATTCTATCTGTCCTTATGCCTGAACAATGCTGTTTTTAGCACTGTAGCTAAGTAGTGTGCATTAAAGTCAGGAAACAAGAGTTCTCCAACTTCTTTCTTGTTTTAAGACACTGTTTGCTATTCAGGGACTGTAGCAGTTCGATGTAGCTATGAATTCCAAAAATAAATACTGAATTATGTTTGTAAACTGATCTGTATCTGGGCATGATTAAATTGTGATTAGGGCTTTGATTGGATCATGTCATTAGGGTGTTGAGTCCCCATCCCTTGGTTGGTGAGTGCTCACAGATAAAAGACATGGAAAAGGACAATTTTGGAGTTTCTTGATGTTGGAGTTTGATGCTGAAGTCTTAAACTGAAGCCCTGGCAAGTAAGCACAAAGAGGAAAGAGAAGCAAGCCCTGGGAAGAGAAGACCTGATTCAGAAGAACACAGAGGAATAGAGGTTGCTCCTTAGACATGGCAGAAACCCTGGGGAGAGAGACAGAATTGTTCTCCTGACAGTCTACAGCTGACCTTGTGAAGAGAGGCAAAGCCTAGAGAGCCTCATAATCTACAGGTGATCTTGTGGAGAAACCAGTGGACCTGAGCCCAGAGAGAATAAAGACATGAGAAGAGAGGAACCCAGGAAGTCAGAACCCTTGCAAACGTCAGCAGCTATCTTGTTCCAATATGTGTCAAAAGACGTTGTTGAGGGAAGTAAATTACCCTTTATGCCCTGGAAACTGTAAACTTCTACCCCAAATATATATTCTATATTTTAAAAACCCACCAATTTCTTGTATTTTGGATCAGCATCCCTTTGACTCACTAATCCAGGGTCCCTAAAGTTTCCAAATTAATTTGATTATTGGTTTTTTTATTTCTGCAAAAAAGCCTGCTGGGATTTGGGGGATTAAATTGAATCTGTAAATCAGTTTGGGTACAATTGACATATTTTTTAAAATCTGTCAGTAGTATGAAATTTTATAGGAGTCTCTCACACAGCTGTGGGGATGCACAATTCCAGGTTATGCAGGCAGGCTGCAACCAGGAGTTCTAATTAAAGTCCATGAAGGTTCTTTTTTTATTTCAAAAATGGCACTTTAATATTAATCATATCTAAGATTTATAAATTGATCATACATCATTAAATCATCATAAACCTGTGATTCAAGTGCTGCTATTAACACAGCTTTACAAAACATGGAGCTGAAGTGAAATACTTTATCCAAAGTCACACATCTATGAAGTGGTAGACACATTTGCTCAAATATTCTAGTATGCAAGTTGAAGGGGGCAGGGGTAAAGTACTTCAGCAGTGATTTCACTTCAAGTCATCAGTTCCCAGTGCCCCATACTGATGAGGAATTTCCTCCTAAGTAATAATAGCTGCTAACATTTTTTGCCAGACTCTGTTCTAATCATTTGATAGGTTTGTTAACCCATTTATTCTCACAAAAACCTAAACCATAAGTACTATTATTACACCTGTTTTAAGGATGAGGAAACTGAGGCCCAGAGGTTAAGTACATTTTCCAAGATTACACAGGGAAACAGGCAATGTCAGGTTTCCCATTCAAATAAGTAGGCTCCAGAGTCTGTGTTCTTTATTAGGACATCATTCTGTCAACCAGGGGCATCTAAAGAAAATCCATGAGGCCATGCCTTGTTTAGCAGTGTAATTTGTGCCTTAACTTTGGTTAACTAACCTGGAGGGTTTTTTTTCTTTTTTCCATAGGACATTCATTGTATTTGGTGAACACATTTTTGAGTACTGCTGTACCACATGGATAATGGTTTACATTATTCTTTACACTTTCCCCCAGTCCACCCAGTGGGCCATGGCAGGACATGAAATGTCCAGCAACTGTCCCTGCAATACCACCCAGGACAACTCCAAGTCCTGAAAATGCCCACACATCATATCTCTTCTTCCCTTTCTCTACCCTCAGCAGCTAGTGTGGCCACTTTCTCCGCATCAATGCTACATTTTCTTCCATTAATAATCACAATAGTTCCATAGTAGAATATCAGTAAGTCCACTCTAATCCGTACTCTATTCCTCCATCCAGTGGACTTGGGGTGTTTACATCCACTCTACTTCTATATCGAGTGGGGACTTAGATTCTACATGGATGATGGAAGCAATTCTCCTCCTAACAATTGTAAGCACTCTTGGGTCCCTGTTGTGGTAGTTATTCTTCTTCACCTCCCTGTTAGCTGGCTGGGGTAAGTCCAATAAACCAGATGGTAAGAGTTGCAAGTCTGCTGAGGCTGAGTCTGGCTATCACATGGACAGTCCAGAGATTCAGGTCTCCCGAGTATATCACAACTCCAGTGCCAACCACAGGTCTGGTAAAAGTAACAGAAGAGGCATGTGTAGAAAGATCACATCTGAGTCCAAATCCATCACACTCAGATACAAAAACTCCAAAGTAGGGCCAACTGACATGGTCCTGAACTCCAAAGCCATCTTAATGATATTTTCTCTTACACTCCATGAATACAGAAAGCCCTTCCATTTTTTTTTATTTTCTTCAATTTCTTTTAGCAAAGTTTTATAGTTTTCTGAACACAGGACTTTTAGGTCCTTGGTTAAGTTAATTCCTAAATATTTGATTGTTTTAGGTGCTATTAAAAATGGATTTTTTTTCTGATTTCCCCCTTAGCTTGCACATTAGTAATGTATAGAAATGCTGTTGATTTTTTAGTATTAACCTTGTCTCTAGGCACTTTGCTGAACTTGCCTACTAATTCTAGTAGCTTTGTTGTGTATTTTTTAGAATTTTCTTGATATAGTGTCATTTTATCAGTCAACAGTCAAAGTTTTACTTCTCCCTTTCCTATTTGAGAGCCTTTTATTTATTTGTCTAGCCTAATTGCTCTATCTAGAACATCTAGCTCAATATTGAATAATTGTGAGAATGGGCATCCATGTCTTGTTCCTGATCTCAATGGGAAAAATTTCAGTCTTTCAGCATTGAGTACAATGCCAGCTATAGGTTTTTCATGTATGCATTTCACCATATTGAGAAAGCTTCCTTATATTCTTATATTTTTTAAATTTATTTTTTATTTTATTTTTTAATTTTTAATTGTATTTTTTGAAGATACAGACATCACAAAATGTTACATTTAAAAATGTAAGAGGTTCCCATATACTCCAAATCCCATCCCCCATTCCTCCCACATCAACAATCTCTTTCATCATTGTGGCACAATCATTGCATTTGGTGAACACATTTTGCAGTACCGCTGCACCACATGAATGAGAGTTTACATCATAGTTATCACTCTCCCCCAATACATTCAGTGGGTTATTGCAGGATATATATTGTGCATCATCTCCTGGCACAGAATTTCTATTTTAATAAGCTCTGTCCTGATTTTAGCTTTATTTTTTACTAAGAAAGAGTGCTGTATTTTGTCAAATGCCTTTTCTGCATCAATTGAGATGGTCATGTGATCTTCTTAAATTTATCAATATATTTTATTATACTAACTGATTTTCTTGTGTTAAGTCACCTTTGTACAACTGGGATAAAACCCACCTGATCATGTTGCACAATTGTTTAAATGTACTTTTGGATTCTGTTTGTATGTATTTTGTTGTGGATTTTAGCATCTATATTCATTAGAGATATGGGTCTCTAATATTTTTTAATAGTATCTTTATCTGATTTGGTATTAGGGTAATTTTGGCTTTATAGAATGAGTTTCATAGCATCCTTTCTTGTTCTATGTTTTGGAAGAGCAAGGTTAATATTAGTTCATCTTTGATTGTTAGAATTTACCTGTGAAGCCAAATGGACGTGGCCTTTTCATCTTCACGTGTGATTGATTTTTTCAGGTCTTCTATTTCTTCTAATGTCCAATTTGCACCAAAAATATCTGAATTTTTTACTTTTCCTCATTTCATGTTATTTGGCAGCTATGAATTTATTGTATTTTGTAACGTATGAACCCACAGGATTAGAATCTGCTTTAGAGTCATACCTAAATCAGAACTGTACTTTCAGAGAAATGAGTTTCGATTCCTGTTGTCCTGAAAATTTCTGGTTTTTTATTGTGCAATAATTTGAGAAGTAAATTTCTCAATTTGCCATTTTCTTTCAGAAATCTCTTCAGTGCAAGTAAAAGAATTACCTGCCTTCATATTCCTTGAATTATGATTACCAAAAAAAAAAGATTTATAACATAAACCAGTCAGTTTGTGAAAATAATCCCTAGGCACAGTCTTTAGCAGTAACTGCAAAGAAAATATTGTGAATAAGATTTTTCAGTGCTATAGCTACACTACTGGTGTAATTTTATCCAATGGAAATGGTATTATTGCTGTCCGGATTCCCAACATATGTCAGTTCCCAGATTCCTATCTACAAGTCTGTATTTTTGCAATCAGTTTTTGTATCAAAAAATTTACCTGTACATGTTATTTTCCTTAAGCCAAAATTCTTTGAGGAAAAAAAATCTATTTATGAATGTTGTGATGAAAACTAGTAAGCATTTACTTTCAATATTGTTGAGGAAGTTAGAGGTATGCCTTTAAGTAAATGGAAATAAAGGAAAACACTGAAAAAGAGGCAAACCAAGTTGATATTTCTGCTATCATTAGGATCATTGGATAATTAGCAAAATCCACCAAAATACTTGGTTTCAGATATGCTGCATTTTCTTCAAATCCAGTAGGAAGATCTTGCTATAAATGTTGATAAAATAGGGAGTTGTGCCTGCTAGTTTACCGCCCTCTTTAGTACAGGAATGCAAACCAGAATGGGGAGAAATGTCTGCTAAGAGCCAGTCCTTGCTACACACTTCACACCTCAAAATGTACACTCAATGGCAGATACCAACCATACTTGTATTTTAGTGCATTTTTGGAGAAAGGGATATTTTATCTCTTTCAAAATTCCCAAAGACATTTCCAGTTTCCTTTCTTATTCACTTAGTATGTATATTAGTACTTAAGAGAATCTGTTCTATAGAGTGGTGGAGACTTTCAAATCTGCCATAACCTCCTAGAGCTCTAGTTATTTTCACATTCCTCCTCTTGCTATTTTTAGCTCAGCAAAAACAATTTCTGGACTTCATCAGTGAAAATTTTATTCCTTTCCAAATCTCTTAAAATATGCAGTAACAATAATGATTCATGTTGAACTGAGAATATAAATTTGTTCCCACAGAAAACTAAATTTTATCCTTTAAGAATCTATAAATGACTTTACACAAAGTCATTCAGATGCCTGTTATTGTGAAAACTTTGAGTTTTGGTTTTGTTAAAGGGAAAATTTGAAGAGAGTTTTTTTTCTGTATTTATTTATTTCCCCTCCTCCCTTGTAGTTTGCTTGCTGTTTGCTCTGTATGTCCATTCGCTGTGGGTTCTTCTGTGTTCTTGCTTTTCTCCCTTCTTTTTTGTTGTGTCACCTTGCTGAGTTGGCTCTCTGGGGTGTCTGTGGGCTAGGTGGTGCTCTACTGAGTCTGTGTGTCAGGCAGGGCTCCACAGCATGTGGGTAAGCCTGCCTTCACAAAGAGGCCCTGAAACCCAAACTGAGGGCCTCCCAAATGGTAGATGGGAGCTCATCTGATTGAACCACAGCCACTTCCCAAAGAGAGAAATTTTAATATAAATTTCTGGTATAGATACTTCCATGAATTAAGTGAGAGAGAAATACCAGGTTACAGAGGGAAATACTATTATTTTCCTGGAAAAATGGGGGGCTTTATTGCTATCTTCCCACCGTAAATGTGTGTTATGTAGAAGGAGCAATAGACTCATTTTGAGTGAGCCCTGATCTGTTCAGTTGTATTAAGTTGAGTAATTAGAGTAATTATTTATTGGCAACCAGCCATGGGAAATTTAGAAAAGATGAATGATTGCCTAGAGTGGGGAAGTCACAAAAGAGACACACATGTTGAGGGAACACCATTTAAACAAAGACACAGAGGAAAGCAGTAAAGGAGCTCTTACCTCTTATATATAACATGCCATAAAATGTAGCCAGTGTCCAAACAACTCTATCTTCCACTACCAGGAGCTGAGTTTCCAAGGCAAGCAAATGTTTAGGTATAAGTATTGGCTTAGAAGGTCTTGGATATCATATCCTAGTGTCTTTTGCTAAGTGTAACATTCCATTTTCCCCTCACTCCCGTATCACTCTTCTCAGAGGAATTGGAAGCAATCATGTATTTTGAGATACATCATCCAAACTGTAGTTCATATCAGTTTTATTCCTTGAGTTTCAAGAAAGCACATATTTTGTTTTTATCTATTATCCAAGTTTGAAACAACCAGTGGGACAAAAAAGTCACTGGAATGAACCAGAGCAGTTCTGTTTTGCTCTGAAAAAGAAATATCATGGGAGGGGATGCTTAACAGGCAGTAAACGCAGGGACACAAAGAAATAGTCAGATATAGAGAAAATCTGCAGATATAAATTTGTTTTATTTTCTAATTTCTGCTTCACGGTGGGGAAGGGCTTTGGTTTTATTTGTACTTAAAATTCTCTCAGTTCCCCTACGTGGATATTTTTTAATTTTCATCACTGTACATTTGAGCATAGAGGTTCATTTGATTCACTACTTAAATATTCATGCCATTTTTGATATATACAATATTCTTTTAATTTTGAAATACTCATTAAAAAAAGAGTTGTTTCATAATCTCTGCCTGAATAATTTCAATACCTGTAAGAGTTAAAAGCTCTTTTCCCTACTGTCTACTTTTCATCTGACTCTTACCCATGGCACCTTCTTTTCTTTGTGATTATGGAGACTTTTTAAAATTGTGTTTTTAATTTGTTGGGCCTATCTTTCTGAGAATTATTTGAGGAATAGATGGAAGGGAGAGGATGTACATTTGATTTTCTTTTGCATTAGCATGTCAGAGGAATTTAATGTTAAGGTTTCCACCTAGGAATTTTAAGGTCACATAGCTGCTGTGATTTCAGAGTGCATGCTACCTCATCATTCAGAGGGCTTTTCTCACCAGGTAGCACCAAGGTCAGAGAAAGTCTATATCTTGATACCCAATGTTGATTACTGTGTTTTACATAGCTAATATTTATTTAATTATTTTTTAAATACATATTTTTATTTATTTCAATATCTATAAATAGTAAAACCATGAGTTTATACAAATATCCCTAATTCAAATATAACACTAACAGTTTTGTTCTAGACTTCCTCTTTGCCATTTTTTCTGACGTTCTTCTCAGACATTTAGAAACCTGGTTCATGTTAACCTCAATATTTTTCTTCTTGTTTTCAGTTCCCATGTGTATAATTCACTGGCCCACAAAGAGGCTCACCTATGGCAGCTGGGAACACTGGTGTGGGTTTTTTGTGTTTTTTTAAAGATTTATTTTTTATTTATTTCTTTGCCCTTCCCCACCCTCCCCACCCCAGTTGTCTCCTCTCTGTGTCCATTTTCTGTGTGTTCTTCTGTGTTTTCTTGTATTCTTGTCAGTGGCAGCCAGAATCTATGTCGCATTTTGTTGCTTCATCTTGCTGTGTCAGATCTCTGTGTGTGTGGTACCATTCCTGGGCAGACTGCATTTTTTCACACTGAGTGGCTCTCCTTACAGTGCTCATTCCTTGCGCATGGGGCTCCCTACATGGGGGACACCCCTGCCTGGCACGGCACTCCTTGTGTGCTTCAGCCCTGCGCATGGGCCAGCTCACCACATGTGTCAGGAGGCTCTGAGTTTGAACCTTGGACCTCCCATGTGATAGGCAGATATCCTATCCATGGGGCCAGCTCTGCTTCCCTGGTGTAGGGTTTTATTGATGGGGGCATTTGATTGGGAGCAAGTTCTCCTGAACATGTATATAAGGTACATAAAAATGCTTGGATATATGTTGGGTATTTTAACAATAGTTACAGTTACAAATGGCAACTGAGGTAGTGCTGAGTTTCTACCCAGGAAAACTGTGTCATATTCCCCATGGAAGACCAACAATCCCTCAAGTGCAACAGCAGACACCAATAAAGAAAGATGGTCTACCTATGAGCCCCTGATACTGATAACTGGGCTTATGAGTCTGTGTGCCTGAAATATGAACTAGGTCTAAAGCTACAGGGTTCCTAAGAGTTACATCCTGAGACCCTCCATATACCTGAAATGTGGCCTCTCTGTAAGCCAAACTCAGAATGTATATGCATTTCCTTCCCCCCAATGTGGGACATGACTCTTGGGGATGAGTCTCCTTAGCCCCATGGGATTATTACCAAACACTAACTGGTGATGCAACTAGAAAGAGAACTTGAATAAAAGGGTCTTATCAGACCAGCAGAATATTTCAGCTTACATGTAGGATCATGTGTTAAAACCTGCTTTTTGATCTTGAATAAAAGGGGGAAATGGCAAAGACAAATATGTTTATATGCCTAAGAGTCTTAAGAAAAGAGTCGGGATGTCATCAGAGGTGTCATGCTTACACATGCTTGAGCATGACCCCAAGGACAGCCAAAGTAGATACAAACAGAGTTAGTGGTTCTTCCGAGGGCTACAGAGACCCACAGGTTCTATGGTTATGGCAGATGGCTCCAGAGTTCAGTACCATGTCATTGGACCATACTTTAGAATTTGTGTTTCTAAGTGTGATGGAGTTCGGCTCAGATGTGACCTTTCTACACATGCCTCTTCTGTCACTAAAACTGAAACTGTGGTTGGTACTAGAGGTTGTGTATATGCAGGAGAGTTCAATCTCCATGTACCAGCTGGGCCTGAGACTCAGCAGAGTTGCAAATCCTACTCTCTGGTTCATTGGACTTATCCATTTCAGTTAACATCGAGGTGAAACTAGTCAAACAACACACCAGGGAATCAAGAGTACCTTCAACTACAAGTAGGAGAATTAGATCTATTATCCATGTGGAATCTAAGCCCCCTCTCAATATAGAGGTGGATTGGACATCACCATCCCAGGCTCCACAGTATGGAGGAATAAAATATGGATTAGAGTGGACTTATTGATATCCTACTATAGAACATTTGTGAAGAGTAATTGAAGAAACTGGAGCATTGATGTGGAGAAAGTGGCCAAGGTAGTTGCTGTAGGCAGGCTGAAGAAAGTAGAGTTGTGATGTGGGAGCATTTTTTGGGACTTGAAGTTGTCCTAAATGATAATTCAGGAACAGGTGCTGGACATTATATATCCTGCAATAACCCACTGAATGTACTGGCGGAGAGTGTAAAGTACAATGTAAACTATAATCCATGTGGTGAAGCAGTGCTCCAAAATGTATTCACCAAATGCAATGAATGTGCCACGATGATGAAAGAGGTTGTTGATATGGGAGGAGTGGGGTGGGGGGTGGGTGGTATATGGGAACCTCTTACATTTTTAATGTAACATTTTTTGTGACATATGTATCTTCCAAAAAATACAATTAAAAATGATGGTGGAGATAGGGTGAGGAGTGCGGTATATGGGAACCTCATTTTTTAAATGTAATATATTGTGAGATCTTTTAACTTTAAAAAAAGATAATTTAACAAAAACTTAAATTGAAAATGTCATAATAAAGCCAAGCTGTCTCAGAGAGATAGAGACTGGATGATCAGGTTACACGGAAAAGGGAGGAGAATTAGACTGAGCTGATGTCTACACGGGCAAAATCTATGATAAAATGGAGGTAAGTAGTTGTGCAGTGAAGAGATAAGACGGGGTCATAGGGACACTATTGGGTGGGCTTTGCAGACTTGAGGGAGCCTAGGGTTGTGAGGATGTGTCTGATGTCCCACAGAATTGGGGGGAGGGTTGGGGTGAGTGGGTGAACCTGGGAGATTGCAGGAACATAGTTGAAACTATAATATTGAGAAAAGTCTTTAGAAAATGTACTAAGGAATGGTGACTTGTTTGGGGTGTTTGATTGGGTCATGTGGCAGAGTGTACATCTGGGACAGGCTTCCAGGGAATATGTGAGTGCTCACCATGTCATATTGTGTTATATCAGTGGGTGGAGAAACATACAGTGAGGGGGAAAACTTTGTTTGTTGTCTGATGTTCTCAAACAGAGGAGAATGAGTCTCTCAAGCGCATGAGTGACTCCCAATCTGGGAGAACAAATGAATTTGAAGCCCTCAGTATTGTTGCAAGTATCTATGAATCTTGTCCTTCAAGTAGTGAACTTGATTGTCACTGCGGGTCCTGAGAGGAGGGGAAGAAAAGAATAGATTGGATGGAAGTGGGGTAACTGGGGAGAAATGGAAGTGCCCAACAATTTTTTGCAATGATGGATATAAGCCATGTTAAATTTCACCAAAAATTTATAAAAGTGCATAGTGTAAATTTTAAACCAAAATATAACTAAAAATTTAGAAAAGGTACAGTCTAAAATATAAGCCATTATATAAGCCATAATGGAACCATGGTTGGTAGCTATGTTTCAATATCTATACATGACCTGTAGCAAATATCACATCCATTATGTAAAAGATCATTGCTGGGGAAGTGGGATCAGGTTTTGGTATTAGGTAAATGGGAGTACCCTATATTGTACATGTGACTTTACTGTGATCTAAAACTTTATAGAAGACAAAACTAAAAAAAAAAAAAAATGTAGACACTGGGGAAGGAATGGAGGAGATTGCCCATCCACTGTACATGCAGGGCAACACTTATTACAGTGATGAAAGGTAAAATATCAAAAACAAAGTTTTGTGGTATTTTTTCATTTTTTAATACCCCAATTTATTTTTTACATTATTTTATTTTTTTCTAAATGATTCTATATTCTATGTCTAATAATTAAATTGTCAATATTATTTCGTTATCCTACTAACTGAATTTGGCAATAATTAGACTTCTTTTTTAAAGAGGTATTGGATCTCAGAGGGGTTCAACTATTGCAGGGGAGGAGCATTGCTGTGGAGTGACAATGATGGGCAATGACTGGGGAGGAGGGAGTTCTCCAGGGCATGCACCTGGTTTATAGATATGTTCAGATGTTTGTTGAGTATTTTCATGGTGGATAGTGTTACACATGACAACTGAGGGAGTGCTGAGTTACCATCTGTGGGAGTTCTGTCACATTCCCCAGTGGAACAGCAAGAATCCCCCAGTTGCAAGGAGAAAGACCAGTGAAGAAGGATGGTCCAATAATGGGTCCTTGATACTGACAACTTGCTTATATGTCTGCTTATATGTCTTCAATACGCTTATATGTCTGTGTGCATGAAATTTCAACTAGGCTTAGAGGTGCTTGGTGCCTAACAGTTACCTCCAGAGAACCCCATGTTGCTCAAAAGTGGTCACTGTCTAAGTCAAACAACATTCCCTCCAGCATGGGACATGACACCTGATGATGAGCCTCCCTGGCACCAAGGGATTGCTACCATCACCAGCTGGTAATGCAACTAGGAAAATACATTCAATAAAAGTGGGAAATGTAAAGACAAATGAGTTTATATGCCTGAGACTTCAAAGTGAGTCAGAAGGTCATCAAATGGGGTCACACACATACCTCAGCAAGATCTCAGAGACAGCCAAAGTAGATACAAACCTAGTTAGTGGTACCTCTGAGAGCTACAGAGATGCCCAGGTTCTATGGTCATGAAAGATGGCTCTGAATTTCACTGCTTTGCCAGTGAGCCTTAATATGGAATTTATGCTCCTGAGTGTGATGCAGTTGGGCTCAGATGTGTTCTCTCTACACATAGCACTTCTGTCAAATTTACAGAACCAATGATTGGTGCTGAGGCTTTTCTATGCTCAGGAGACTTGAATCTCTGTATTGTCCATGTGCCAGTGGGGAACTGTGCCTCAGAAGAGTTGCAATTCCTACTCTATGGTCAGCTGACTGGGAAGTGAGAATGCCCAATCATGACATCAGGGAACTGAGAGAGTCTACAACTACAAGAAGGAGAAGTGCAACCATCAGCCATGTGGAATCTAAGACCCCTCTCAATTTAGAGGTGTATTGGACAATGCCAGGACAGGATCCAGAAGAGATAAGATTATAAAATTGACTGTAGTGGACTTGCTGGTATTCTACTATAGAAATGTTGTGACTCTAGCAACAGCAATGGAAGAACTTGTATAATTGATGTGGAGTCAGTGGCCACGGGGGTTTCTTAGGGCAGGGAAAGGCAGGAAGAGGAAAAATGTGGGGAATTTTTGGAACATGGCATTGTCCTGAGTGATATTGTAGGGACAGATGCTTGCCATTGTTTATCCTGCCATAACCCACTGGATATACTGGAGGAGAGTGTGAAGTGCAATGTAAACTATGGTCCATATGGTGTGGCTGTGTTCCAGGGAGTGTTCACCAAATGCAGTGAATGTGTCTTACTGATGAAAAGGGATGTTGATGTGGAATAAGTGGTGTGGGGTGGGAAGTGGGGTATATGGGAACCTCTTAAGTTTTTTAGTGTAACATTTTTTGTCATCTATTTATATTCTTTTAAAAAGAAATACAAAGAAAAACATATTCACAGAAAAAAAAGTGCAACTATAATTCCAATGGTCCTGCATTTAATCAGGAATCTTTTAGCAGAATTTCCACTTAGTAGAGGAGTGGACTAATCCTTCATATGGGACCTATTCACTAATACAGAATCTAAAGCCCTTCAGAGTTAAGTTTGTCAAAACTGCAGTTGGCATTTGAATTAATCTACCCAACAAGGTTCATATCAATTTTTCATATTATTACTTAAGTCCTTTCTCTTTTGTGTTTATTTATTTTTAATCTTACATCCAAAAAATATGACGTCCCCATACACCCCAACCCTCCTCACCCCACTCCTCCCATAGCAACAACCTCTTTAATCATCATGGGCATTCATTGCATTTGGTGAATAGATTTTTGAGCACTGCTGCACCACATGGATAATAGTTTACATTATAGTTTATACTTTCCCCCAGTCCACCTTCATTAGATCATATTAGGGATGAATTTAAAAGAGTCAAAGAAATTTACAGCTATGGGTACCTGTATTAAAGAAGAAGAAAGATCACAAATTAATAAGCTATCTACAGATCTGGGTGAGGTAGAAAGGAAGGGTAAACTGAACCTAAACTAACGCACATTATTGCTGTCTATGGGGGAGAAAGGAGAATCAGTGAGACCAGGGGAAATCCTCTTGAGATTTGGTGTCCCCATGTAGGAAAGCTAACTCCAGAGGAGACAGATCAGAAGAAGAAGGTATCTTCATGTACCAGATTCCCTCTCCAAATCACAGATAAGGAAATCATTTGGGAAAATCTTGAAATATTAGAGTACACATCTAAAGATAGATGACCTCCTCTTGGGAGGAAGGAGTCCACTGGGATAAGAGATGAACATGGAGCTCCATAGCTGTCTCCCATGAGTCAAATCCGGCACAAGTTTTCATTGTATTTTTCTTTCTTACCTCCACAGAAAGAAATCAAAGAAGTAGAAAAACAAAAGAATACTTTATTAATGTGACTTATGGGAATGAAATCCCTAAAGACATGGACTATTTAAATGCTTCCCCTACATTCTCTCCAATCTACTTTACTAATCTCTGGTCTTGAGAAAATAGAGTTATGTCTTCGCTCTGTCTTTTCTGGAGCAGAGCTTCTGATTCCATCCATCATTCAAAGAATAATCTGCTTTGGTGAACTCAGACACTGCCTTGATATTTTCTAGGTGAGTTCCAGAATCTTCAGAGGTTTTGGGGGAAATTTTCATGGCTTCAAGGACCCCTGTTATTGGTAGAAACTTTAGGGGCATCAAAAGTTTATGTACATAAAGAATGGTTAAAATACAAAGTCCTGCTTTCTTAAAATGCCTGATTGTGGAGGTAGATAATAAATGATCTTTTTTCTCCAATCTGATTCCTCTGGCATTAGCTCTACTCGTGGGGCTTCACTCCCCAAACAAAAATTATCTTGTTTCACTGTTTTTTCTTTTTCTGTAATTGTTCCCAGCATATGATTAACCACATTCATTTAATTTTAAGATAAATTTTATTTATTTGTGCCCCCCCCCTTCTCCATGGCCTGCTCTGTGTCCATTCCCTTTGTGTTCTTTCCTGTGTCTGTTTGTATTCTCATTAGGTGGCTCTGAGAACCAATCTTGGGACCTTCCAGAGTGGGAGAGACACAACCTTCCTCTAAGCACCACCTTAGCTCAATATTCTGCTACATCTTCTCTTTGTCTTTCCTCTGTTTCTCTTGTTGTGTCATCTTGCTCTGCAAGCTTCTCTGCATTGGCCAGCATTCATGCATAGGGTGGTATTCCTGTGTTGGGTGACACTCCCGTGTGGAGTTGTACTCCCACATGTGGTGGCACTCCCGCATGTGCCAGCATTCTGCATGGGCCAGCTCACAATGCAGGTGAGCTTTCACCATGAGCCCCTGGGCACCAAACCCTGGGCCGTCTATATGGCAGACAGGAGCCCAATTGCTTGAGCCACATCTGTTTCCCTCATTCATTTTTAATTTTAGTCATTCAACAACCATTTAGTCATCAAACACATCATGGTAGTCACTGAACAATATTTTGTGAATAAAGAGATGTGTAAAATATTCTTCACCATCTCAAAGAGATTATGTGCAAAAAAGAAATATAAATGACTATATGAAATACCCTGAGATGGCACTGACCTCCTGGTGAAATGGATCCAAAAGTTTAAACTCATTCTGTGGAGACTAGTGAAGACTTCACAAGGAGATGATGATTGCATTGAGACTGAAAGTAGAGATTGGGTTAAGTTCAAGGGGAGAAAGGGATAGAAGCACAGCAAAAGAAATGAGAAGAACACAAACCAATCAATGTAACCATATGGAGTGGTAAGGTTTTAAAAATAGTTTTTGATATCTGATGAAAAAGAAGGGGTACCATATGAAAAGGTGATAATAAGCCTGGCCAGGTTGGCTGCGACCAGAGATTAGAGACCCCTGTGTTTTGTCCACAAGATGGATATTTATGATTGAAGTTATTTTAAGTCAAGGCAGGTTTATTGAAAGTGATGATTGTGAAATGACTTGCCATGTTGAAAGCTCACTCTGGGTCAATGTGACAATCTCTGTTGCCAAAACCCTGCAGAGAGGATTAGGGATGGAAATAGCACAGGGTAGTGGGAAGTGAATCTTTGTGGCCTTGGACTACACTGGAAAATATTCATTATTATCCTAGGCACAATGTCAGACATTTCGTATTCATTATTTTATTTAATTCAATTATTCCATGCAATTGTTTTTCACTATTCTGATTTAATGGATGAATAATGCGACACAGCAATGCTGTATTCTTATCCAAGGTATGCAATTGTAATTGTGATGGGTTGAATGTTGGATTTCAATGTTTCCTCGATTTTGTACTTCATTCATAATTTAATTTTTAATAAAATTCATATTTTAAATCAGTGGTAGATTTACAGAAAAAATTGCAATTCTATTAGAGAGGATTGTCAAGAACTTCTTACCTACATTCCCATGTACTTAACACCTCCAATACAGACTAGCACATTACATTTATTTTCAAAAATTCTTAAACCATTCATGCAGTGACAGCGTCTCAAACTCTCCTTAAATTTGATGACCTGCATACTATTGAGGAGTGTAGGCCAGGCATTTTGTGAAGTGCCCCTCAGTCTGAATTTGCCTGATATTCTAATCATGATTAGACTGGGTTAATGGGGTTTTGGATAAAGACACCAGGATAATGTGTCATTTTCATTTCATCATATCCAGTGTGTAGCCTATCAAAATGAATTATCGCTGTTGATTTTGACCTTGATCAACAGTGTTTTGAGGTTCCCCTATTAGATAGTTCATCAATTCTCTGCATTTCCATATATGGCCTTTGGAAAGAAATCAATATGTGAAGGCCAGCTTCAGGAGTGATGATTGTGCCACTGCCTTGAGAGAAAAATATCTCCATATATTATGAATTAATCTTTATATTAAATATGTATCATTTATTTAATCAATTATTTATATCAAGATATACTCATGGCAATTATTTTGACTGTGGCTTGTGATATAATAAACTACTTTATTTTGTTTTTCAGTTTATTGCAGTTCTGACCATGGGAGTCCTTTTGGTTGTGTCCAGAGTCTATCTGAAATTATTCCCATCATTGCTGGTTTTAGTTTTAACACATACTTATTTTTCATACTACAAGATGCTTCAGTCTCTTTTTGTATATTTCTTAACCAAGTCCTGCAGGCAACTATTTCCCCAATAAAATGCTTATTGCAAAATTTCTGTTAATATCCAAATTCTGGACACTTTATGTGACTTGAAACTGGGCCATCTCCATGGATATTACAAGGAAATACCTGTATGTACACAATCCTATGTATATTCACATATCTGTAAATATTTCTACATGCAACCCTGTGTAACTATATTCGCCTCCTCTTTTTTTTTTAAGATTTATTTTTTATTTATTTCTCTCCCCGCCTCCAGTTGTCTCCTTTCGGTGTTCACTGTGTTTTCTTCTGTGACTTCTTCTATCCTTATCAGCAGCTCCGGTAATCTGTGTTTCTTTTTGCTGTGTCTTCTTGTCGTGTCAGCTCTCTGTGTGTGCAGTGCCATTCTTGGGCAGGCTTCACTTTCTTTCACACTGGGCAGCTCTCCTTATGGGGCGCACTCCGTGCATATAGGGCTACCCTATGTGGGGGACACCACTGTGCGGCACGGCACTCCTTGTATGCATCAGCGCTGTGCACGGGCCAGCTCCACATAGGTCAAGGAGGCTTAGGGTTGGAACTGCAGACATCCCATGTGGTAGGTGGATGCTCTATGCATTGGGCCAAGTCTGCTTCCCATATTCACCTCCTCTTGAGGTCACACTGATGTGTCTATCTCTACACCATTAACAGAACTGTCCAACATCCACGCCTTGTTTATCTGTAAATTTCAACACCACAGTGAGAAGCATATTCCCCATATTTCATCCATTTAATTCATTGCTTTAATCCTATGTACATGTATAGAAGTAAAAGAATTTTTAACTCATATCCTAATGGGAGGCATTATCAACAAGAATACCATACTTGTGTACAGTGTCCCATTAGTTTCATATTACAAACTCTGTTCATATCCAATATTAATATTTCAGCATCTTTTCCTTGCATACCCTTCAGAGTGGGCATTTCATGCATTTGCAATACTGTTAGATTGTTTTTTAACTTGGATGTTGTCCAGTTCAATAGGTTTTGACAAATGCATAATGTCATGTGCCTACAATTCCAGTACAAGAGAGAATAGTCTCACTGTTCTGAAATTCCTGAACTTCACCTATTCAGCACACCTCCCAAGTACCTATGGCCTGGTCATCCAGTGATCTTTCTAATATTCCTGTTGTTTTGTCTTATCCTACTTAGACTGTTTTTTTAAACATATTTTAAAAAATTTGTATAGGTACTTAGATTACATAAATGTAACATGAAAAGTATAGAAGTTCCCATATGCCCTGCTCCCCATAGCTGCAAAATTTTCCCACATAAGCAACATCTTTCATTAGTGAGGTATATTCATTTCAATTGATAAACACATTTTGGGATATTGCTACTAAGCATGGATCACAGTTTACATTGTAGCTGACACTCTCTTGCACACAAATTTGTAGGTTATGGGAACATATATAATGGACTATATCTGTCATTGCAAAGTCATTCAGGACAATCCCAAGTCCCAAAAATGCCCCCCCCCTTACAACATTTTTTCCCTCTCCTTACCCTCAGAGCCTCCATTGTTCACTGACTCCACATCAATATTGTAATTTCTTCCTTTGCTAGAATTACAATAATTCTGTAGTCGAATACCAATAAGTCCACTCTAGTCCACAGTTCATTCCCAATTCCTGAGGATTCTTGGATGGTGATGCCCATCCACCTCTAAATGAGATGGGGCTTCGATCCCGTACATCCAATGGACAGGATGCTTTTGCTTGCAATTGTAGGTTCTCCTGTTTCCTTGGTATGATGATTGCTCATTCTCACCTCCTTGTTAGTTGTCCTGGGAGAGTCCAATAAACTGGAGTAGATGTTGCAGCTCCACTGAGGCTCAGGACACAGCTGGCACATGGACAGTCCAATGACTTAAGTCTCTTGGATGTACACTGACAAACATGACCACCAATTATAAGTTCAAATAGGACAGATGAGCCATATGTAGAAGTTCATAACAGAGCCTAACTCTGTCACAATGGGGAAAACAAACACTAAGATAGGGTACCTGGGAAGGCAGTCAACTCATGAGCTATCTGCCCTCACCATAGGACCTGAGGGTCTCAAGAGCCCCCAGGAGCCTCGCTATTTGTCGTAGTATTTACTTTGGTAGTCTATGAGATCTGCTGAGATGTGCATAAATGTCATCTCTGATGTGACCTCCTGATTCACCTTAAAGTCTCTTGGCCAGAAGAACTCATTTGTCTTTACATTTTCCCCCTTTATTTGAGGTCTTTTTCCAGTTAACTCTGCTATTTGGTGGGTGATGGTAATCCCTCAGTGCCCTTAAGGCTCATCCCTGGGAGTCATATCCCACTCTGGGGGGAAGACAATGCATTTATATACTGAGTTTGTCTTAGACAGAGGCTACAATTGAACAACAAGGAGGATCTCAGGAGGTAACTATTAGGCACCCTAAACACAGGCTAAGTTTCAATTTCAAGAGCAGAGGCTCATAAGCATAATTATAAATATTAAGGGCCCATTAATGGACCATCTTTCTTCACTAGTCATTGCCGCTCTACTTGGGGAATTGTTACCATTCTGTTACAGAATGTAGCAGAGCTATCTAAGATAAGATCTCAATATTCTTTAAGTTCTTGTATGACTCTCCATCCCCTGTGACAATGCCATGTGAATACCTGAAGACATTTATATACCTTATATGTATTTCCAGATGAACTTCCTCCAATGTACCATCATTACTGACACGTCACTTTAATGATTCTCCCCTTCCTCAATTTTAACCCTTCTGTGATCCAAAGCTTCTTCAAAAATGAAGCCAATAAAATACCTGAATACAATTAGTAGGAAAATGAAATAATGATAGGTTAAAAATAAGAAATAAAACACAAAAAATAAAAAATAAAATTTAAATTTGGGTTATTACAAAATAATGAATAATATTAAATTTTTAAACATTTTGACTTTCATCAGTTTAACATATGTTGTACTGTGTGTATACTGACATTTTCTTCAATTTATTCCTCAGTGTCTTAATTTTATAAAATTTTGTTTTCAAATTTTTAGGTCAAAGAATAGTCACACACAGAATAGAGGGGAATCCCTTTTACCAAAAATCCTTCCTCTTTTTCTCCTTTCCATATTAATACCTTTTTATATGTGGGAGGTACATTTTTTTCAACTGATATACAAATAGTGAATCATAGCTACTAACCATGGTCAATGGTTTATGTTATGGCTTATATTTTATCCCATATATTATTATTTTTCAAAATTTTGATGACATTTAACATGGCCAGTGTCCATCATTTTAAGATCACTTAGAACACTTCCATTTCCCTGTAAATACCCCTTCTTCCATCTACCCTATTCGTCCCTCCACCTCTCCTTGGGGCCCATGTGGACCATCTGACTTCACTCGTTGAATGACAAGATTCATAGTTACTTGCAACACTGAGGTCCTGAAACATTGGTTTGTCCTCCCCTCTTAGCAATCACCCATGCTCTCAAATGACACATCTCCCACTGTTTCAGAAGATATAGGTCTTCCCCAGGATGGGAGTACAACTACATCCCACTCATTATGTGGGTCTGTATGCACTGATACAACATATTATGACAAAATGATCAGTCGCACGCTCCCTAGAAGCCTGCCCTAGGGGCACCCTGTCCTGAGTGCCCCCCATCCAACACCTTATACCAGTAACCCTTCCTTGTCATATTGTCATAAAAGTGTCCTCAACTTTGCATTCTACAATGTACCTGCCAATTCCCAGTGTTCACATGGTCCTTCACCCAACCCTCCCCCAGTTCCATGAACCGCATGCACCCTGACTACTTTACCCCTGATAAACCAGCAATGCCTAACTCAGTAGAATCACTAATGTTCTGTTATAGCTTTTCACTACCCAACGACACATTCCACCTTATCACAGATTTGGCCAATATGGACATTGGCTCACAAACTTCTCCCTATTTCCTCTAAAGCTATCTTACAGAAAATAGCTTTCTGAGTCTGCTTGATTTCCTTAATTTATATCAAAGGTCATGTAATATTTGTCCTTCAATGTCTGGCCTGCTTCACTTAACTTAAGGACCTCAAGGTTCATCCATGTTATCCAATGTGTTAGTACTGTATTACTTTTATTTTTTTTATATTAAATTGTCTTTTTTAAAAGATACATAGATCACAAAAAAGTTACATTAAAAAATGAGATTCCCCCATACTCCACCACTCACTCCCCCGTTCCTCCCACTTCAAAAAGCACCTTCAGCATTGTGGCACATTCATTGCATTTGTTGAATACATTTTGGAGCACTGCTGTACTGCCTGAATTATATTTTACATTGTAGTTTACACTCTCCCCCAGTACATTCAGTGGGTTATGGCAGGATACATATAATGTCTTTCATCTGTCCCTGCAATATCATTTAGGACAACTCTAAGTCCCAGAAATACCCCCACATCTCATCTCTTCTTCCCTCTCCCTGCCCTCAGCAACTACTGTGCCCAATTTCTCCAGATCAGTGCTATAGCTGCTTCCCTTACTATTCACACTAGTTCTATAATAGAATACCAGTAAAATCAAACTAATCCATATTTTATTTCTCTATCCTATTGACCCTGGGTAGGTCATGTCCACTCCACCTCTATACTGAGAGGGTGCTTAGATCCCACATGTTTGATGCGAGTGATTCTCCTACTTGAATTTGTAGGAACATTCGGTTCCCTGGTGTAGTGGTTGACTATTTTCACCTTCCTGTTAGCCGACCTGTGGAAGTCCAAGAAACCACAGAGTAGGCATTGCTAATCTGCTGAGGCTCAGGGTCCACCTGACACATGGCTGGTCCATATCAACCATGGCTGGTCCATATATCAACCCCAGTGCCAACCACTAGTTTAATAAAAGTGACAGAAGAGGCATGTGTAGAAAGGTCACATCTGAGTCCAACTCCATCACACTTAGAAGCACAATTTCCAAAGTAGGGCCCATTAGCAAGGCAGTGAACTCCAGAGCCATTTGCCATCACTGTACAACTTGTGTGTCTCCATAGTCCCCAGGAATAACACTACCTGGACTTATACCTGCTTTGGCTTCCTCTTTTCCCCATTTTTAAAAGATTTTTTTTTTTTAGATATAGGTTTTCTTTATATAGGCTGTACTTTAGGCTCATATCAGATATATGATTATCAAATATTTTCTCCAATTAGGTAGGATGTCTTCTCATTTTCTAACAAATACCTTTGAGGTGCAAAAGTTTTAATTTTGAGGAATTCCCATTTGTCTATTTTTTCTTTCATTGCTTGTGATTTGGATGTGAAGTGCATGAAAACATACCCTATTACAATGTCTTATAAATGTTCAAATAGATTATCTTCGAAGGTCTTTATGGTCTTGGTTCTTATATTTAGATCTTTGACCCAACTTAAGTTGAGTTTTGTATAAGTTTTGAGATAATACTCTTTCATTCTTTTGGATATGGATTCCAGTTCTCCAAGCACCAATTGTTAAAGATGCCATTATCCCCCAGTTGAATATGTTTAGTCAAGTTGTTGAATATCTAACCACTGTGTATGTGAGGATCTATATCAGAGCTCTCAGTGTGGCTCATTTTGTTAGTATGTCTATCCTTATGTCAATACCATGCAGTTTTTACTACTGTAGTTTTGTAGAATGTTTTAAAGTCAAGAAATGTATTTCCTCCAATTACCTTTTTCTTTTTCAATGTATCTTTTGCTATTTAGGGACACTTGCCCTTCCATTTAAATTCCATATTTAGCTTTTCCAGTTCAGTAATAATGCTGTGTTGATTTCTAATGGGATTGCATTAAATGTGTACATCAGTTTGGGTAGAGAAGCTTTGGATCACAGAAGGGTTAAAATTGGGGAAGGGGAGAATCAGAGAGCTGTGAAAACATCTTGATTAGTGTTTAAAATTCAGTAAGATATTTCCTTAATTCTGTGTTATCTGGTATTATGGACTTTCAATTAATGTGTTTTTCAAGTATAACTATTTTATTTGAAATATATTTGTCATTACTGCATGCATAGATTTTAGTTGAAATAATTATGAATTTTATTTATGTATTAAGTTTCTATACCAATAGAAATGTATAAGTAATTGTTTTAATAGGAAATTATTCTAACTGCATTATTGAAAAGTGTATTAATTATTTTATTGTCTTTTTAAAAAGATACATAGATCACACAAGATGTTACATTATCCATACACCTCACTCCCCAACCCCCAATCCTTCCACATCACCAACCTCTTCCATCAGTATGGCACATTCATTGTATTGGATGAATACATTTCTGAGCACTGCTACGCCTCATGGATTACTGTTCACATTGTAGTTTACACTCTCCACCAGTCCATGTAATGGTTTAAGGTGAGATATATAATGTCCTTCATCTCTCCCTGCAATATCATTGAGGACAATGCAAAGTTCTGAAAATGCCCCCATATCCCACCTCTTCTTCATTCTTTCTGCCCTTAGCAACTCCCGTGGTCAATGTCTTCACATCAATGATACAATTTCTTCCATTGTTAGAATCACAATATTTCTTTAGTAGAATACCAGGATGTCCGTTTAACCCATATTTTAATCCTCCATCTTGTGTACCCTCAAATGATGATGTCCCTCCCACCTCTAAATTGAGAAAGGACTTAGAAACCACATGGCTGATGGATGGGATTCTCCAGCTTGCATTTGTAGGTTTGGATCCCTATTGTGTTGCTTGACAAAACTCACCACCCTGTAACTGCTCTGGGTAAGTCCAATGAACCAGAGAGAAGGTGTTGCAACTCTGCTGAGGCTCAGATTCCAGCTGGCACAAGGAGAGTCCCAAGATTGAAGTCTCCTAAGCATACACCAACCCCTGTACCAACCACAGCTTCAGTAAAAGTGACAGAAGAGGCATATGTAGTAGATAAGTCACATATAAGTCCAACTCCATCATACTCAGAAGTACAAATTCCTAAGTTAAGTGCATTGGCAAGGCAACAAATTCCAGAGCCATTTGCCATGACTGTAGGAATGGATGTCTCCATAGCCTTCAGGTGCACCACCACTTCTGTCTCCCACTCTTTCCCACAGTGACAACATCATTCATTATATGGTACATTTGCTAAAATTGATGAAAACATATTGAAGCAGTGCTACTAACTATGGACTCTATTCTATATTATAGATTACAGTATGTTCTGCACAATTTTAGGTTATGACAAACCATATAATGGCCTGTATCCATCATTTAAATATCATGCAGAACAATCCCAATGTCCTTACAATAGCCAAATGTTACAACTATTCTTCCCTCTCCCTCCTCTCAGAACCTCTTGTGACCATGGCCTTTATATCAATGATAAACATTCTTCTATTGCTAGAATAATAATGTCTATAATAGAAAAATAATGTCTACTTTCCATACACTGTTCATTCTCCTTTCTTGAGGATTTTGTGATGGTGATGCCCATTCTATTTCTAATTGAAAGGGGGCTTAGACCCCATAGGAGTAGATGGATGGAACTAGCTTGCTTGCAGTTGCAGACACTCTTTGTTCCTTGGGGTGGGTGTTGTCCATTATCATCTCCTTGTTAGTTGTCCTGGGTAAGTCCAACGAAATGAAGAGTAGGAGCTGAAACTCTCCTTAGGTTCAGGGCTCAACTGGAACATGAACAGACCAAAGATTTAAGGCTCTGGGATATTTATTTCACAAGTATAGTGCCAACAGGTGGCTCTTATGTAAATATAATATACAGAAGTGCCACATGTTTGGGATTTACAATTTAGTCCAACTCTTTTACACTGGGAAGCATAAATTCCAAAGTAAGGTCAACTGAGAGGGTCCCAAATTTCTGAGAGTCTCTGCACCACTTAGGGCCTAGATGTCTCCAGAGTCATCAGGAACTCTGCTGTTTGAGGTATTGTTTACTGTAGTAGTCAGATCTGCTGATATGTGCATTAGTGAAACCTCTGGAATGACATCTAAACTCACTATGAAATCCCATAGTCATAAAAACTCATCTGTATTTAATATTTCCCCCTTTTGATCAAGGTTGTTTTTCCAGATGCATTGCTAGTTGACACTTGTTAATAATACATAGGTGCCAGGGATGTTGAATTTCTTTTTATATGCCTATTTGGGAAGAGTATATCTTCTTACATTAGGATGCTTGTCAGTTCCGTTTACTCATTTTTTATTTCAGCATTTGCTTTCTTATTTTGTGGTGTTAACTGTAACATATATTTGTATACAAATCATTTTTTCAGTTATGTTTTGTAAATATTTTTTCCAAATCTGTAAATTTTATTACCTATCATTGTTTTTCACACAGCAGAAATTTTACATTTGAACAAAAACTAATTTATAAATTTTAATCTCTCATGGATCATGTTTTCATTGCTATATCCCAAACCTCATTACAATAATAGGGGGCCCTAGATTTTCTTTAGAGTTTAGTGTTGCACTTTTAAAATGCATTTTACTTTAAAGTCTTATGATTCAATTTCATTTAATTTTTGTGAAATGAATGCAATCAGTGCATAAGTTTCCCTTTTGTTTGGCATTATTGTATCCTATTCCAGCAACACTTCTTGGGAAAACCATACTTTCTACATAGAATTTCACTTGTCCTCTGTGAACCATCAATGGACCCATTTGTATGGGTACATTTGTCCATTCGATCAATAGAATTATCTTTAATTAGTGTGCTTTTATAGTAAGTGTTGTGACCAGGTAATATGGTTCCTGCAACTTTGTTCTTCTTTACTATTTTGTTACATGGTACAAAAAGACTTGTCATAAAGTTTGTTGTTTAAAATAAAAACTGAGAGAATTTATAACAGAAAATATTGCCTTGGCAACGTGTTTTCTTTATGGACAAGAATTTCTACTTAGCAAAAGTATCAAGGAGAAACAGGAATATATGTTTTGCCTGACATTTTCAGATAATGATACTAGATCTCCATAAAAATATCTTAATGTATTTGTACTAAGACCATACCATTTATCATATTTTTCTTATGATTGCTTGTGGATAAATTTGGATTTCTCTGATATCTCTTCCAGGAAAATCATCACCTTCTTGGAAATAGGAAACCAAACATATGTTTTGGAATTTATCTTCTTGGGGCTCTCAGAAGTTACAGAGGTGAATTCTCCCCTGTTTGAGCTGTTCCTGTCCATGTAATTGGTCACCTGCATGGGAAACCTACTCATCATCCTTGCCATCATCACTGACTCCCACCTCCACACACCCATTTACTTCTTCCTCTCCAACCTGTCTTTTACAGATATCTGTTTTATTTCCACCACAATACCCAAGCTGATTCTGAACATCCAGACAGATAGCACAACTATAACTCATGAAAACTGTCTCAGCCAGATGTATTTTTTCATGCTTTTTGGTCTATTAGATAATTTCTTCTTTTTTTTTTAAGATTTATTTTTTATTTATTTTAATTCCCCTCCCCTCCCCCAGTTGTCTGTTTTCTGTGTCTTTTTGCTGCGTCTTGTTTCTTTGTCCGCTTCTGTTGTCTGCCGTCAGCGGCACTGGAAGTGTGGGCGGCGCCATTCCTCGGCAGGCTGCTCCCTCTTTCGCGCTGGGCGGCTCTCCTTATGGGTGCACTCCTTGCGCGTGGGGCTCCCCTACGCGGGGGACACCCCTGTGTGGCACGGCACTCCTTGCGCGCATCAGCACTGCGCATGGGCCAGCTGCACGCGGGTCAAGGAGGCCCGGGGCTTGAACCGCAGGCCTCCCATGTGGTAGACGGACGCCCTAACCACTGAACCAAAGTCCGTTTCCCTAGATAATTCCTTCTTGACTGTGATGTCCTATGATTGTTTTGCAGCCATTTGTCACCCTCTGCACTATACGGTCATCATGAACACCCAAGTCTGTGGCCTCCTGCTATTGGCATGCTAGCTGTTGAGTGTTTTTGTCTCTTTTGCATGACTTAATGGTTTTATGATTGTCTTTTTGTATAGGATTGGAAATGCCCCACTTTTCTGTGAACTTATTCAGTTAGTCAGATGTACTTGTTCTGGCACCTTCCTCAATGACTTAGTGATATATTTTACAGCTGGACTTCTAGGTGTTATACCACTCACTGGGATCTTTTTCTCTTACTACAAGATCATATCATCCCTTTTGAGAATTTCAACAGCTGGAGGTAAATATAAAGCATTTTCTACTTGTGGGTCTCACCTCTCAGCTGTGACTTTGTTTATTGGTACAGTACTTGGAGCATATCTTAACTCTGCTGCTTCCAAAAATGCAAGGGCACATGCAGTAGACTCAGTGATATACACAATGGTCTCTTCTATGTTAAATCCCTTTGTCTACAGTCTTAGAAACAAGGACATAAAGCAGGCCTTTAAAAAGTTGAGAAACATTCACTCTACAAAAGGGTACTTCATCTCAAGTTTACAAAAGTGCTCATGTTTAACAGAGGTCAAACATTAGGAGATCTTAATCTAGATACTTTATAAGTGTATAACAGACATAATCTGTTTTTTGCCTAATAAAATAATTCTATTTATTTAATTTTTGTATATCAAGGACACCGGTTTCTTTTGTATTATTTACATAATTTGTTCTCTCAATGTATCCCCCTGAATCAGGATTGAAGGCAGAAACTCCTGCAAGCATTTTGAGCAGTATAATCTTTCATACAGGGTATTCCATATATATAAAATTATAGCAGATGCTGAAAGGAGGAAGATGTGCTGCAGTCTCTGTCAGATCAAAGAAACTGCTTGTGTTTTACAGTTTTAGTGAAAAATAAGCTCTGATATGAAAGGATGTGTAACAGCTACCATGATTTTTGTTCATTGATTCCTGAAAGAGGTCACATGCCGAACTGGAGACATCATCTGACTGGTTTACAATAGTCCTTTCCATCTCCAATATGTGCCTTTCTCCAGCTATTTCCAAATCATAAGTAAAGTAAGATTGTAATCAGCAATACAATCCCTGATTCTTCAAACATCGAGGTGTCAATAATTTCTATCATTATTCAAGTGACATAAGGTTGCCCTTTAAGAATTATTTTCGTAATTAATGATATTTTCTGGAAATTTGTCTCAGCACTTTCTACAATAATAGTCCACATTTACAGAACATAAAAGCAATGTGAGCTCCTGGGATTAAAAGGATAGAAGAGTCATATAAGAAAATGTTTTGTCTCCCTTCCTGGTAACTAAAGAGCAGTTTATAATTTCTCCTAGCACTACTCTCCTTGGATCATCTCAGGTAATAGGAATCATTGCTTATTGTTTTGCAAAGTGTATTTCTATGAAATAGAACATCACTTATGACCTTGAATAGAGAAATTATTTTTTTTTTGACATTGTGTGTTACATTCTGAAGAAATATTAAAAAAAAAAAAACTAAAAAAAAAAAAAAAAAAAAAAAAGCAATGTGAGTATCTTCTCAATTTCCTACTATATTTATTCTCCTATTAAACCCAGCTATTAAGACATAATTTCAGGCTTTTATGTAGATGTACAGTTTTCTTTCTGATGTAGACTAAGGTGAATGTTTCACTCATCAACTGATTTCAGTGCCATCACTAAAAATAGCAAACCAGAGTGTCATTTTTGAATTACTTATTTCTCTGAGCTAATGGACATCTTTGAAAATATTAATAATGGGTTATATATTTGTATTCACTTCATATTTTTTGAGAAATCTGTGAATACATTTTCAATTGTAATTTTTCTGTGCATAGTTTCAGACTGATGTGAGTCATACACACATCAGAACTGAAATTTTCAGAGAAAGATATTTTATTTATGAAGTCTTTTAAAATGTCTGTGTTTTGATTGCACTATAATCTGAGAATTAAAATACCCTTAGCTTGTCATTTCTTTCTGGAACTCTGTCCAGTGCAGTGCGATTTCCATCTTATTCAAAATTACTGAAACTAGGATTTTCAGTAAAATCAGATACCACATAAATCAGTTTGTTTAAATCTTTCCTAGGCACTGTCTTTATATGTTATTACAAACAATATATTGTGAATCATGTTTTCCAAGGTATGAATACTGAGTTGTATATAGTTCTCCATTGGAAATAGTGTCATTGGTTTTCTCACTCCCAGCAATTTGATATTATCAGCTCCCAGATTGCTACCCTGCAAAACTATTCTTTTGCAGTCAGTTCTTGTATGAACTAGTTATATCGAAGGATTACTTTCAAGCAGAAATCTGTTTCCAAATAAAAGCTTTTCAAGAATTTTGACCTTAGTCCATATTTCATTATAAATAAATAGGCTTATTATTATTCTATTTTAGACATACTACTCCAGCAATGGAAGAAACTATGTGACCACCAGGCATTCTGAGTGGAAAGAGATGGGAGAATGGGATTAATATGAGGATATTTTAGAGATATGGCAATTCTGCATTACATTGCAATAATGGAAACAGGCCATTATATGATTGTCATAACATATAAAATTGTGTGAGACAGAGTGTAAACTATAAACTATATTCCATGGTTAGAAGAAATGATTCAATATGTGTTCAACTGTAACAAATACACCATGCTAATGCAACATGTTGTTAATGTGGTAAAGTGTGGGAAGTGAAGGAGTGGATCATGTGGGAAGCCCCTGTATATTTTAATTCCTCTCTTTATTTTTTTTAAATGTTACATTCAATAAATATAAGAGATCCCCATAAAACCCCCTCCATCTCCCAACTCCTCCCACATCAAAAACCTCTTTCATCATCGTGAGACATTCATTGCATTTGGTGAATACTTTGTGGTGCACTGCAGCATCACATGGATAATGGTTTACATGTTAGTTTACACTCTCTCCCAGCCCACCCAGTGGGCCATGGCAGGACATACAGTGTTAAGCATCTGTCCCTGCAGTAACATCCAGGACAACTCCAAGTCCTGAAAATGCCCCCACATCATATCTCTTTTTCCCTCTCCCTACCCTCAACAGCTACCTTGGCCACTTTCTCCAAATCAATGTTACAATTTCTTCCATTACTAATCACAATAGTCCCATAGTAGAATATCAGTAAGTCCACTCTAATCCATACTCTATTCCTTGATCCTGTGGAATCTGGGATGATTATGTCAACTCCACCTCTATATCAAGAGGCAGCTTAGATTCCACATGGGTGATGGATGCCATTTTCCTGCTTGCAGTTGTGGGCACTCTTGGCTTCCTGTTAGCTGGCCGGGTTAAGCCCAATAAACCCGAGTGAAGGAGTTGCAAGTCTCCTGATCCTAAAGGCCTGCTGTCACATGGAAAGTCCAGGGATTCACATCTCCTGAGTATACACCAACATAGGATAAAATTTTTATTAACTACATGCCATCTGTGAGTGATGGAGACCTTTTCAACTCTGTTGAATTCTCTTAGAAGAGAAAACTCTGCTGTATTCTCTTATGTTCTTACCTAGATCTTTTCTTACTTCCTCATTCCTGCATCTTCTATTTTTCTCTCAAAAAAAAAAAGTATTCCTAGTTTTGTCAGAAGACTTTAATTCTCCTCCATGACCCTGAAGTAGGTTGAAACGATTCACTCTAAAGTGAGGTTATATATTTGTTCTCATGGAAACCTAAATTAATTCCTTAAGAATCTATAAATTGCTACAAGTATAAAAGAAAATATATTGTTTGTTATTGGTGAAACTTAAGTGCAGTTTAGAATTTTTTTAAGGGAAATCTTGAATGGAGGCTGTAATCCATAGATTTCAGCTAAAGACCCTTCCATAAATTCAGTGAAGGGTAAACACCAGGTTACAGAAGGAAATAAAAGTTTACTTGTTTTTTGTCCTGGAGTAATGGGAGACTTAATTACTGCCTGTAAACCCTGAAATGTGTGTTGTATGGAAGGAGGATAAGACTCATTTTAAGTGAGCTCTCTTATGTTCACTTGTATTACGTTGTGTGAGTAGAATAATTTTTTTAGGACCCTCACATGAGAAATTCAGAAAAGATGCAACTGTCAATTGATGATTAGCTGTCCAGAGTGGGGGAAGTGAGAATAAACACCCTCAGTTCCAAGGAACATCATTTAAACTAAGACTCAGTAGAAACAATAACAAAGACCTTACCTCTTAAAAGGCATCATAATAATGTAGCCAACGACTACGTATATTTCAAAATAGGAGCAATGATTACTTCCTCCACTTGCAAGAGCTGATTTTCCAAAGAAAACAAATTCTAGAGTAACAATATTGAATAAGGAGGTTTTGGATTTCACTGCCTAGAGTCTTTCTCCAATATCACTCTTCCCATTTCTCCCCACTTCCAAAGCACCCTTCTCAGAAGAATTGGAAGTACCCACATATAAATAGCTTTGAGATACATTATTTTAAATGTGGTTCATAAGTGTTTCATCTCCTGGAGTTTCCTGAATGAAAGTAGTTTTTTAAAATTTAACATCCAATGAGGAAACCACCATTGGAACAATAAATCACTGACATGAACCTGTGGTTAATTTGCTCTGGGCAGAAATTAACATGGAAGGGATTGCTTTACTGAAAGTAAATGAAGAGACAAAGAGAAAGGGTCACATGTAGAACAGTCCACAGATATAAATTTTATTTATTTCCCATTTTCTGTTTCAGGGTGGGTAGGCCTTTTTTTTTCCATTGTAGCTAAATTTCTCCCAGTTCCACTACATGAGAACTATAAATTTTCATCATTGTATATTTCAGCTTTAGAGGTTTAATTCATTTCATTATTGAAAAGTTTGTGTCATTTTACATAATTGAAATTTTTATTTAAATTTTCTAAAACTCATTAAAAAGCATATTATCTGAATAATTTTAAAATCTGAAACACGTAAAAGCTTTTTTCCCACTGTCTAATTTTTTTTCTGGCTCTTAATCATGGTAACTTGTTACCTTATGTCTATAATGATTTTTAAAAATTTTTAAAAGGTACTTTGATTACACAAATGTCATATAAAAAAGGTAGGGGATTCCCATTTGCCCTACTCACCATGCCTCCCACATTTTCTCGCATTAACAATAACTTTTATTAGTGAAGTAGATTCGAATGTTCCAATTGATTAACACATTTTGGAACATTGCTATTAACATGGATTAAAGGTTTCATTGTATTTTACACTGTCTACCACACAATTCTGGAGGCTATGGCAACATATATAAAGGCCTGCATCTGTCATCGCAATGCCTTCAGGACATTTCCCAATTCCTTAAAATGCCCACATATTATACCTGTTTTTCCCTCTCCCTGCCCTCAGAACTTCCAGTGACCACTACCTCCACATTCCCTACATATTTCTTTTCTGTCCTTCTCTTTGAACCTATAGCTGGTGCTGGAATTGTTAGGTTTATGTCCATGAAACTTGAATCTTTGGGCTGGCCATGCCTGCTAGTGCCCTGAGCCTCAATGGAGTTGCAACATCTACTCTAAAGTTCATTGTTCTCACCCAGGACAACTGTAAAGAGGTGATGTTGGGCAACTATGATACCAAGGAACTGAGAGAGTCTACAACTGCAAGTAAGAGAGTCCCATTCATCAACCCCATAGGATCACAGTCCCTTTTCAATTAAAGGTGGATTAGATATCACCATTCTTGAATACACATTATTGGTGAATGAACTATGGACTAAAGCACACATACTGGTATTCTATTATAGAATGATTGTGGTTGTAGCAATGGAAGAAATTATAGCATTGTTATTTGATATTTAAAATTTTGCTCTGTTTAATTTGTTGAGTCCATATTTGTGTGAATTTGTGGAAGTCTTTGTAAAAAACAGAAAATTCACGTTTGACATTACTTTGAAATTAGCAAGCTAAAATAATTTAAGATTATGTTGTGTGCTTGGAGCCTTGAAGGCAACACAGGGGCTGTGATTTCAGACTGCAAAGTTGATCCTTATTCAGAGGACTTTCCTTCCTGCAGTACCATGATCTGAAGAAATGTGTCTTTTAATACCCATAATTGATTAATGTATTTATACATTGTTAACCTTTACAAAGCAACTATAATTCCAATGATCCATCTTATATAAAGGAATCTCTTACCAGTTTCCACTGAGGAGAATTGTTGACTACATTTTCATGTGAAATCTACTCAGAAATATAGAATTTCAAGTTCTTCAATGAGGACAGTCTCTCAAAACTATATCTGACATTTGAACTCCACTACAAATCACAGTTCATTTTTATTATTTATTTTGTGACTTAATTAATTCATTCTGTTAGTCCAGATTAGGGATGAATTTTAAGGAATCAGGGAAATTTATAGATGTGAATCCTCATATTTTAAAAAATAACATCAAAAGTCTATCTACAGATTTGTGGGAAATAGTAAAAGAAGGGCAGACTGGACCTAAATCTAGTAGAAAGAAAGAAATAATATAGATTTAATGAAGGGAAATGGATTAGAGTGTAAAAAAAATTGAGTGAACCAATGAAATGTTTCTTGGAAAAGATCAGTAAAAGTGCAAAGGTTCAATTTAATTGAAAAAGAAAGATAAAAGAGGATGCAAATTACCAAAATAAAAAATAAAATGGGGTATCTTGCTAGATATTGCTGACATTTTTAAGGGATAATGAATGAAAAATATTTAGAATTTCCTGCCAACAATCTAAAAAATGTAGAAGAAATTGACCAATTCTTAGGAAAAAACATTTTGTCTAAATTGGCTGAAAAGAAATAGATCTCAACAAATATAAAACAAGTAAAGAGATTCAATTAGTTATTAAAAAACTCCCAAAACTAGAAACCTAGTATCAGACTGTTTCCATAATGAAACATAAGAAATATTCAAAGATGAATTAATTACCATATTTCTCAAATTCTTCCAACTTGAAATCAAGTTATATATACCTTCCAATCTCATTCTATGGGGCTAAAATTATAGTGATGCCAAAACTACATAAACACATAACAAAGAAAGAAAATGATGGACCAATTTCTCTCATAAATATAAGTGCAAACACCCTCAACAAAGGTACCATGTCAAACCCAAGGGAATATTAAAAGAATTAACCACCAAGATAAAATGGGATTTACCTCAGGATACAAGGGAATTCAACCTAAAAAAATCAGTGTAATATACCCCATTAAACCAATGAAGAAGGAAACCAAATGAAAACCTCATTTGGTGCAGAAAATGTGAGTGATAATTTCCAACACCTTTTCATAATAAAAATACTTAGAAAATTATGAATAAAAATCACTTCCTAAACAGGATAAACAAAATATATGTAAAAAAGTAAAAACCTTACCCTCAATGCTTAAAGAGTGAAAGCCATCCCCTTGAGGTCTGGAACAAGACAAGGATGACTTCTTTCAATATTGGTCCTCAGTATTGTACTGGAAGTTAAGAAATTAGGCCATAAAACTAAATAAAATACACCAAAATTTGAAAGGAAGTAATAAAACAATCTTTTTTAAGAGATGCAAAGATCCTTTATATAGGACATGACAAAACTTCCCCAAGAAAATTCTAGAGCTCAAAAGTGAATCAGGCCAAATGAAAATCATGAGATTAACATGCAAAAATTAGTCATGTTTTATATACGAAAGAACATTCTTAATTGGGCAATGAAAAACCTATTCACTATTATCATCTAAAAGAACAAAATAAATAGTAATAATTTTAACTTAATAGGTTGCACAATGAAAACTTCAAAAAATGTTGCAAGAAATTAGAAAAAAGTAAAAGATTTACTTGATCTGAAGAAAAATGCCTTGCCAGTGGGCCCTGCTCTGGAATGTGTGCTCCTGAGTGTGATCGAGTAGGACTCAAATGTGACCACTCTGTGCATGTCTCTTCTGCTTTTGTACTGAACTGTGGTTGGTGCTTGGGCTTGTGTATGTCCAGGAGACTTGTAATGAAAGAAGGTGTTGGTAGTGGGGTATATGTGAGCCCCTTATTTTTTTTAATATACTATTTTGTGTGATAAAAAAGAAATTAGAAAAGAGCTACGTAAATGGCAAGGAATTTTGTGTTACTGAATAGGAAGAATTAATATTATTAAGATGTCAGTACTACCCAAAGTTACCTATAGCTTCAATGTATTCCCTCACTGAATTACTAATACTCTTTTTAGCAGAAATGTTAAAGCTGGTCCAGATATATATGGAAATACATTAGAGGAGGACTCCAGTACCATCTTAGTGTGTTGCATTTATTTATTTGCTCGTCTCTTGCTTTATAAAGACTGTAAGATGTTTGTGCAGAAGCATAATATCTTACTCTTCTAGTCATTCCCAGAATATAGTTTAATATTTTCCATACAGTATTGATGAATAAATATTTGTTGAATGGTTTAGATAAAATGATTTAGTGAGTTGAACACATACTACTAAGTTTTTGGGAGAATGGAGAAACAGTGAGAGAAAAGGAAATCCTGTTAAGAGAGGGGAATCTCAAGTAGTAGAGTCAAATCCAGGGGAGACAGATTAGGAACAAAAGATATTTTAGTGTATCCAGAATCTCTTTCCAGAATCAGTTGTAGAAAAACCGTTTCGGGAAATCTTGCAATATTAGAATTCACATCTAGAGAGAGGTGACTTCCTCCTGGAAGAAAGGAGCTCACTGAATGTCTGCCAAGGCCCAAAACTGACACAAGTTTGCATTGTGTTTTTCTTTCTTACCCCCAGAGAAGTAAATATCTTATGGAGAAGAGAGAAAAAAGAATAATTCCCTAATGAAGCTCATGGGAATGAAATCCCTGAAGGCCTGTGTGGCAGTTTGATACTATTTATGAATTACAAAAAGAGAATTAGATTATGTTTGTAAACTGGTCTGCTCCTCTGCATATGATATCCTTTGATTGATTTAAATACAAAGTTTTTACATTTGTTTGATTAAATCAAAATTAGGGCTTTGATTTGAGCACATCACCATGGTGACCCAAGGTTGAGACCTGCCGCCTTGGTGTCCTATATAAAAGACGCTCACTCAAGAAGACAGACAGGAGAAGATGAACAAAGGAACCCAGAGAGCTTCATAAACATAGAGGTGGAGAAAACCTCATCAATTCAGTTCAGCCATGTGCTAAAAAGGGGAAGACTCAGAAAGCTAAAGTCCTGGGAACTAAAATGAGCTCTGTGCCTGTCTACAACTGAGATCAAAAGACGCTAGGACCATGGAGCCTTAAGATGAAGCAGGAAGGCTGTACCCTCGCAGAGATCAACAGTCAAATTTGGTGAGAAAGAACCTCTTATAGTACAGTGAGTTGGACTCTTTAGGGCCTTGTAGCTCTAAGCTCTTACTCCAAAAACTATCCTTGATAAATGCCAACAGACTTCTGGTACTTTGCATCAGCACACCTTTGACTGAATAATACAGCATAGGAACTCTAAATGCTTCTTCTATACTTTCTCAAGTCTACTTTGCCAATCCCTGGTGAAGAGAAAAGAGAAACATGACTTCTTGAGACCTCCTGGGTGGTCCCATCTCCATTTACTTCCTGGAAGCTGAGCTTTGTCTTCATCCATCATTCAGCGAATAGTCTACATTGGTGAACACTGCTTTGATAATTCCTTGGTGAGTCACAAGTCTGTCACAGGTGCAGGGGAAATGTGATAATGACCCCATCAACCCCTTTTATTGGTGATATCTTTAGGTGTTTATCAGGCAAAAAGCATAATGAGTGAAAATTACAAAGTCCTATTCATTAAAAAGCTTTAGTGGAGGGAGATAACATATACACTAAAATATCTTCTTTCTCTGGTTTTCTTCTCTGACCTTATTTTTCACTCTTGGGACTTCAATTTCTCAGCAAGATTTTTATTTATTTCACTGCTTCTTCTATTTCTACAATTTTTGGAAGAATCTGGTTCAATAGAATCATCCATTTTTTCCTTTTCTTTTAGTAATTCAACCAACATTTAGTCATCAATTACTTAATATTAAGAATTAAGTAATAACCTGGGAATGAAGAAATGAGTAACACATTGTTCCTTTTATAAAGAGATTATATCTAAACAGGTTAAGAGACATAGAAATGAGTACCTGCATTATCCTGAGCTGGCCCTGAAATCCTCGTGAAGAGGATAGAACTTTGGACTCTTCCTGTGGAGGTTAGTGAAGGCTTCATATGGGAGCTGAAGATTGAAATGAACTTCGAAGGAGGAATTGGAATAATTCCATGAAGATGTGGAGGTAAAAACACACCAAAAAGAGAAAACAAGGAAACAAATGTGGGTTCAGGACAATCATAAGATCTGGTGAGGTTTTAAAAATAGTTCTTAATATCTGATGAATAATTAGAGGCATACATGAAAAGTGGAAAATAAGCCTGTGCAAGTGGCAGCAGCCAGATAATAAAGAGCTTTGTATTCTTTCCACAATTTATGTTTGAGGTTGTTAGAGAATTGGTGCAGGATTTAGAGACAGAGATGTTCATGAAAATCCTTGCCCAGTAGAAAGATATCTCTGGGCTAATATGACTCTAGCTGTTGTCAAAAATTTGGAGATTTGAGGAGGGATGAAAAGAGAACAGAAGATATGGGAAGAGGGTGTGGTGAGTGAATTTTTCTGGGGTTGAATTATAATGTATAAATTATTCACTATTAACACTAGTCATAATGCAGACATTTCATATTTATCATTTTATTTATTTCAATCACTCTATGAAATTGAGTAATTTTCCAGTGCATGTAACTTTGTCTGGACTGAATCTTGGAGTTTGATGTTCCTAGGAATTTGCATTTGCGATAGATTTGCAGAAAGCCTGGAAGGATGTTATAGTTTCCAAGAACCTCTCATGCCTTTTCCCCTGTTTTTAGTATCTGCCATGCAAAATAACACTTCGCATTTATTTGTTATAACTCCTCAGTCACTTTGTGAATGTGGCAGCTTCTCAGGCTCTCTGTGTTTTTAATAACATAAATACTTTTGAGGAATGGAGGTGTGGTATATTGTAAAGTTTCCCTTAGTCAGAATTTTTTATGTTCTTCCCATGATTAGACTGGATTTATGGGTTTTGGAGGAAGACACCAGAGATAAAGTGTCATTTTCATCACATCATAACCAGGGTGCATCCTATCAATGTGAGTTATCACTGTTGATTTTGATTTCTTTCAGCGTGTTGTGAGGTCCCCAGTATAAAGTTCCTCATTTCTCTGCCCCTCCTTATATCACATTTGAGAAGAAGTCACTAAGAGAACCCCGTACATCAAGAGTGGGAGTTTTACTACAGAGCTTTGAAAGAGAATGATCTACATAAATTATTGACTACTTTCTGCATGAGACTTGTCTCTGGTTATAAATTTAATCAATAATTTATAATTATCAGGATGGACTCATGGCATTTATTTATTTCACTTTGGGCTATGATACATCACTACTTTTCTTTTTTAATTTGTTCCACTTTTGGAGATGGGAGCACTACCAGCTGTACTCTGTATCTCTTTACTAAAACTCCAACATTGAGAGCTTTATTTTAGCATCTTTTTACCGTTTGGTTCTACAAGTTGTGCCGGCACTTCGTGCATGTTTCTTTCCTAGAGTCAGCTGTTTCTCCAAGAAGACATTTATTGGAGAATGGTAATAAATTACAATACAGAATTCCATGCTCCTGCACCTTGTTGGACCACTCTGCAAGGAGTTTCTGGACATATATTTGTGTATATACACATGTTTAGATATATGTCTATATACCACTCTGTCTATAGTCACCTACACATGAGATCGTAAATCTAAACCATTATCACATAGAACATTCTAGACTCCTCCCTTTGCTTATCTCTAAGCTCCCACTTCACAGCATTAAAAATATACCTTCATCTTTCAAATATCTATGAAACGAATTCCAGTGTAAGTGTATAGAAGTATTAGAATTATTAATCCATACATGATGGAAAGCTGCATTATTAGAGTACTGTACTTTTGCAGTTTTTTTAACTTCATTTTAAAGACTCCATTCATATCCACTAGTACTTCTTTCAGCACATTTACTCCCATGCACTTCTATAAAGGCACCTTATGCATTTGTGATATATCAGATAGATTTGCAACATTTTCATTCTATCTGGGATTCCCTTTACTTGTAAATGTTTTTTTTACTTGCATATATAAGGTTTAATATTTGTGTTGTCAAGTTCAAAGAGTTTTAACAAATGCCTTATATCATGTCTACAATTAGAGTATTACACAAAATTGATTCATCTGATTAAAAATTCTCCTGTCCTTCACCTATTCATCTGTCTTTCCCTCTCCCCTGTCTCCCCTGTTCTCCTCTGTGAACATTCTGTTGTCTTATTGTTTTGCTTTGTCAGGAAGGACATGTAATTAATATTGCACACACGGAGAATTTTAATTAGAAATAATCATGTAATTTTCATCCATATCTTTTGTAACTGAGTGACATATTTCTTTCTATCTCAGTAATATTCTGTTTTATAGATACAGCATAGTGAGTTTACCTATTCATTATTTTATATCGTGGTTGCATTCTGATTTTGGAAATTACAAATACACATATTCACATGTGGATTTATTTTTTTCTTTAATTAATTATTTATTTTCAAAGGTGCTTTAGACTGCATACATGTTACATTGAAATATAAGGGGTCCCATATGCCCAACTCCCTCCCCCTCCCACATTTTCCCCAATTAACATCATCGTTCATTAGTGTGGTGCAATTGTTTCAATTGATGAACACAATTTGAAGCATTTCTACTAACCATGGACTACATTTTACATTATAGTTTAAACTCTGTATCACCCAATTTTGTAGGTTTAAACAAAGTATATGTTGCCCTGTACATCATTGAAATGTCATGCAGGAAAATACAATGTCCCAAAAACGTTACCATATTATACTTACTCTTCTCTTTCCCATCCCTCAGAAACTCTGGTGGTCACTGCCTTTATATCAATGATAACGATTCTTCCATTGCTAGAAAAATAATGTTTATAGTACTGTAATAATAAATCTTTTGAGTCCATTGCTCATTCTTCACTTTTGAGATTTGGACATGGTGATGCCCATTTCGTTTCTAATTGAGACAGGACTTAGATCCCACAAGGTAGATGAATGGAACTACCTTGCTTGCAGGTGCAAACATATTCTGTCCTTTGGGATGGGTGTTGTCGATCATTATTTCCTTTTCAGTTGTCAAGGGTGAATCCAATGAGCTGAAAAGTAGGTTTCGCAACTGAAATTCTTGGCTCAACTGGCACATTGAAGGACCAAAGATTTATTTCTCTGGAACACATATTTTTCAAGTAATCCCCTAAGGCACACAGCAAACATCCCACTTGAGGAAAGATTTACATATTTCACTCTAAAATTGAATGAGAGAGGGAATCCCATTATCACCACTGTTATTCAACAGGAATTTCTTGCCAAAGCAATAAGGCAAGAGAAAGATAAAGGCATGCAAATGTAAAATAAATAATGAAAATTATCCCTATTTGGAAATGATACAATCTGTTATACAGAAAAATTCTGAAAACTGCACAAGAAAATCCTTGATCTAATAAATGATTTCAACAAAATGTGAGCATAAAAACTCACATCAGAAATCAGTACTGTTTCTATATAAGCCAATGAAAAAACTAAAGAAGAATTAAAGAAAATAGTTCTATTCATAATAGAAAATAAAAGTATCAGATTCTAGGAATGAATCTAACAAAAGTTATAAAGGACTTATACAAAGAAAAATATAAAACATTGTTTAAAAAATAAATAAGACCTAAATAAGTGGAAGGATATTCCATATTCATGGATTGGAAGATGACGTATTGTTAAGATATGAATCCTAACAAAAGTAAATTGTAGACTTAATACATTCCCAATTCCAACAACCTTCTTTCAGAAATGGAAAACCAATAATCAAATTTATAAATAAATATAAATGGCCCCAAATAGCTAAAGCAACATTGACAAATGTGACAGTTTGAGATGATTTTAAGAATCTCATAAAGAGAAAGATCATATCTTTAAACTAATCTATTCCTCTGTGTTGGGTACCTTTGCATTAAATTCAGATGAAGCTTTGATTAGATTATTTGATAAGACTTCTTTTGGCCTTTGGATTGTACTACTTCCATAAGGTTTGACTCAGATTAAGCCACCCTCTTTTTCTGTGACTGATATTGTTGTAGAATTTGAGAGAGGTTCAATTATTTACGTATAGGAAGGCCAGGACTCAGGAATGATTTTGAGAAGGAAAAATGGTTTATTGAGGGCCGACCAGACTCGGGAGCTTTCTGTTTCAATCCCGAGCTCTGAACAAGGATTTTTGAGTCCCTTTCATACAGAGAAGAAAGGCCAAATTGTCCTTTTGTTTCAGTTCTCAATAGGCTTGAATTAGCATATATCTTCCACATCCTAGGTAAGCTTTTAGCATGGACTTCATACATTCTAGATAAGCTTGTTACACATTTGGTTTGCATTGTCCCTGAATATTTAAAGTTTATAGAGTTTGCATTGATAAACTGTTTCCTGGGACTGGAGTCATTGCCATGGTTACCCAGGGCAGGGCTGCAGCCTCTCACCATCCCACACCCACAAGTCAGGACAGACAGCTTAGGTTAAGGTTATCTCTGAAGAGACAAAGAGCCTCCCACCCATAGCCCACATCAATATAAATGGATTCACAGGGATAGATGCAAATAAAAAGGGAGCTGGCATATATTATTCTGCTACATGAGAGAGAGGTTGCTTAAGCATGAAGCCTCTAAGGGGCTGTGACCATGGAACAGTGCAAGAGTAGAACAGCCCTACTATGTGCCTAATATCATACAGTTGAACTTGGGAAGAGAGTGGGACAGCCAAGACTGATATAGGAAGATTGCAAAGAGACAAGCTCTATCTCTTATTGCTCTAGGCTGAATTCCAAAAGACAGTAGATCCTTGAGGGGAAGGCAGAAGCTTCCAAAGAGATTTGTGGACTTCTTGATCCACCATGTAGCAAAACCTGGATCAACAGTAGTTGACTTTGGTGAGAAAATATCTCTGATGATGCCTTGATTTGTACATTTCATGGCCTTGGGACTATAAGCTTTAACCAAAAATATTTACCTTTTATTAAAGCCAACAGATTCCTGGTATTTTGCATCTGCATCCTTTTAGCAGGATAAATTAATAACAAAGAATGTAGTGGGAGTACTCAAACTTCCAGAACTTAAAACTTATCACATAGCCACAGTAATGAAAACAGCATGGTATATTGGTGTGAGGGAAGATAGATAGAAAAAGAAAATCTAATTGATAGCTTAGGATCAACCCTCAAAGGTTGGACAAATGATGTTTGAAAAGGGAAAAAGACCTCTCCATTGGAAAGAATATTCTTTTCACCAAATTGTGCTGCAAAAACTGGATTTTTTGAAAAAAAAAATAGGACCCCTGCATCTCACCATATAAAAAAAAAACACTAAAAATGGATTAATGTCCTTAATATAAGAGATAGAAATCTCAAACTTCAAGAAGAAAGAGAAAAGGAGTATCTCTAGAATATTGTGTTATGCAGGCGGTACTTAGAATTTATGCTTAAAGCACAAGCAACAAAAGAAACCACAGATTAAGGGAAATTCATCAAAATTAAAGCTTTTGTGCATCAAAGTACTTTGCCCTTAAACAAGGTCACAACACGCACAATGAGGGAAAATTTGAAAACCATATATGCAATGAATTTTATATCCAGCATATTTAAAGAAATCTTTTAAATTATTAACAAAACGATAGCTCACGTATAAATGGGCAAAAGAATGTAAGACACTTCTTTCCCAAGAAGATATACTAATGGACAGAAAGTGCATGAAAAAAATGCTTAGCTTCATTAGCCATGAGGGAAATATAAATCAAAATCAGAGTGAGATGACACATCACACGTATTAGAATGGCTACTATTAAAAATGTAAAATAACAGGTGTTGGAGAAGATGTGGAGATATAGGAATACTCATGCATTGCTGGTGGCAATGTAAAATGGGGCAGCCACTGTGGGAGAGAGTTGGGCAGTTCCTCAGAAAGCTAAGTGTGGAAGTGCCTAAGACTTGATAATCCTGCTACTAGGTATATAACCTACAGAATTGGAATCAAGGACTCAAACTTATATTTGCACATCAATTGTTTCTGTGGCATTATTCACAATTGGCAAAAGATGGAAAAAGCCCAAGTTTCCATCAAAGAATGGATAAATAAAAGGTGTTGTATATACACAATGGAGTATTATTCAGCCCTAAAAGGAAATTAAGTACTAATAAAGGAAACAACATGGATATACGTTGAAGACACAATGTTGAGTACAATAAGCCATTCATCAAAGGAAAAAAATATTGTATGATGTCAACAAAAACAATAAGTGAAATAAGAAAATCAAGAGAAATAATAAAAGTTAACAGGGAAAGGGTGAGAATAGTAAATGGGTAATTAAGGCTTAGAATCTACGGAATTCCTGTTTGGAATGATGGAAATAATTTGGTAAGGGATTGTGATGATTGTATCACAACATTTTGAATGTAATTAATAGCATTGAAATATATATCTCAATATGATCAAGATGGGCAGTGTTAGACGTATTTATGGAAACAGAATATAATTTTAAAAAAACATGGAAAAATACTACCCAAATAGTGAACCTTCAGGTAAACCAATGTGTCGGAGTCATGGACCCATAGGGTATCGGGAATGAAAGACAAAGAGAGATTGGGATCAGGGATCTGAGAGCATTGAAGCCTCAAGCTCATCAGACAAATTTATTAATATCAGGCGCTTCTTTATATACCCCAAGCAATCATGAGAACCAGCAACTATTCTAGCTAACTATTCTCATAATTTCATTAATGAAAACATTAGTGGATAAGATAGTAACTAAAGCACAAGATGTTCTATTATGTTATTGAAACAAATATACTCATAAATCTTGTTACCCAGGTTACTTGAGATATCAAGTCTGGGTTCTGCTGGAATGTTATGTTTCCCAGAGAGATTAGCCACCTGCACATATATCTCTAGGGACAGCATTACCCAGTGGTCAGAAAGTAACTTGCTACCATGGAAACAGCATGCGTTTGTTTCACACACCAATGATTTTATTTATTAATACAATTATAAAAAATCTGCTGTCATCAATTCTAACAAATGTTCCACACAATTGTAAGGTGTTGATTGTAGAGTAGTATATGGGAATCTTGTATTTAATGTATGATTGTTATGTGAACACAGTTTATGTAATAAAAGGAAATATTTTAAAAAGCTAAGTAATATAAATATCCATAGAAAGATCAGGCATTGAAAATACTAGACAAGAGTGTAAATAAACTATTTTAATAATCTCTAAAACTTAAGGGAAAATAAGTGAAAAAATATAAAAGAAATCATGAGAACAATGTATGAAACATAGATATTGTCAATAAAGAAATGGAAAGTAAAAAATGCAACCAATGGAAATTCAGGTGCTGAAAAGTGCAGTAAAGTTATGCTGCTGGGGATAGGGAGTGGGAGGAAGAGATGTGATGTGGGGCATTTTTGGGAGTTGGAGTTGTCCTGGGTCTTGCTGCAGGGACAGTTACTGGACATTGTATGTACTCCCATGGCCCACTGGGTGGACTGTGGGAGAGTGTGGGCTATGATGTGGACCATTGACCATGAGGTGCAGTGGTGTTCAGAGATGTATTCACCAAATGCAATGAATGTCTCATGATAACTGAGGTTGTTGTTATGGAGGAGGGGGTGGGGTGAGGGGGGTGTGAGGTGTATGGGGACCTCATATTTTTTTAATTTAACATTAAAAAATAAATAAAGGGGAAAAAAAGAAAAAAGAGCACTAAAGGAGTTCATCAGTTTAAACTAATGTTAGTATAGGGAATAAATAATGAAGTTTAGAGTGGAACAAAATGAAAAAGAGAGGGGAAAAATAATTTAAAGAACCAATGAAACTAAAGGTGGGTTCTTGGAAGAGATCAATGAAATTGCAAATATTTAGTTGAAGTTTTTTAAAAAGTTAAAATGTGAATTATTAAATCTAAAATATCACTGGGATATTAATAGATAATGCAGATATTAAAGTAATTATAAGGGAATACTATGAGCAATCATATGCAAACAATCTACATAATCTAGAAGAAGTAGAGAAATTCCTAGAAACACACACGTTATCTCAATTGACCCAAGAAAGAACAGAAAATCTCAACAGAAAGAAACAAACCTATAAAAAAAGTAAGAGATTCAATCAATCATAAAAAAACTTCCCAACAAAGAGAATTTCTGGATAAGAGAGCCTCAAAGGAATCCTACCAAATATTAATGTAAGAATTAATCCCAATTCACAAACTCTTCCAAATTGGGGAAGGAATGCTTCCTAACACCTTTCATGAGACTAACATTATTTTGATATCAAATATGTATGTATATATATCAAGGAAAGAAAATCTAGGACCAATTTCCCTTATAAAATATTGTTAAAAATTCCTGAACAAAATACTAGAAAATAAAACATAATTTATTCAAAGAATTATCCAACAAGTAGCATTTATATCACAAATGAAAGATTATTCAACATAATATCAATGAATGTAATATGCCACATTAACCGAATGAAGGGGACAATTAGATGATAATCTTTTTTTGTTAAGATTTAAAAAAATATATATATTTCTCTTTCCTCTACCCCCATTGTCTGCTCTCTGTGTTCATTCACGGTGTGTTCATCTGTGTCTGCTTGTATTCTTGTCAGAGACACCAGGAATCTGTGTCTCTTCTTGTTACATCATCTTGTTGCTTCAGCTCTCTGCATGTGCAGTTCCATTTCTGGGCAGGCTGCACTTTTTTCATGTGGGGCAGCTCTTCTTACGGGGCACACCCCCTGCATGCGGGGCTCTCCTACACTGAAGGACATCCCTGCATGGCATGACACTCCTTGCATTAATCAGCACTGTGCATGGGCCAGTTCACCACATGGGTCAATAGGGCCGGGGTTTGAACCCTGGACCTCCCATGTGGTAGGAGGATGTTCTGTCAGTTGAGCCAAATCCACTTCCTCATGATAATCTTTACTGATGCAGAAAATTCAATTGACAGATTCCTATGCTCTATTACTTAAAAATTCTCAGAAAAGTAAGACTACAAGGAAACTTCCTCATTATAATAAAGGTAATAGATATGAAAAAACTAATCATATATTCAATCCTGAAAGAGTGAAAACATTCCCTTTGACTTCTGGGGCAAGGCAAGGATCCTGGCTTTCACTATTATTATTCAATTATTTGTTGGATATCTTTGCCAAATACATTATGTAATAAACTAAATAAAAGGAATCCCAATTAGAAAAGAGGAAGAAAATTTATCTGTATTCAAAGAAGACAAGATTCACTATATGGAAAATACCAAAGATCCCACAAGAAAAGTTCTAGATCTCATGAAGGCATCTGGGAAATGCAAGCTATGACATAAACATACAAAACTCAATTGTTTCATTATATGAGAAAAGCACATTCCTAATTGAAAATTGAAAAGAATTCATTTACAATAGCGTCTAAGAGAATAAAAGACCTAGGGAAAAAATTTTCATATAATGAACTTTATTTTTAGAGAAGTTATACATTACATAAGAGCCACACTGGAAGTATAGGGGGTCCCCATATGCCCCACCACCTCCCACCAGTTAATAGCACCCTACATTATTCAGTATTTTTATTACAATTCATGAACAAATGTTGTGTCATTGCTATTTACCATGGCTTATAGTTTACAACATGGTTTGCACTTTGCATTATACTGTTTTATCAGTTTTGACAAAAAATGTAATGACCTATATCTACAATTGAAATAATATGCAGACCAATTCCAATGACCTAAAAATGTCCTATGTTTGAACTCTTCTTCCCTACTCCTCCCCTAAGAACCTCTGGTAACCATTATCTTTATATCAATGTTAAAAAGTCTTCCATTACTACAATAATATCGTCTACTTAAGTCCATGGTTGCATTCTCCCCTTGTATTTGTTCATTCTTAAATCTCGAGGCTTTGGGGATAATGATGGCCAATATGCTTCAGGTTAAGAGGGGACTTATATAATATGGGGTAGATGGAAAGAAGTGTTTTGATTTGAGTTGTAGGCAGTCTTTTTTGTGGGAATGGGGGTTGTCCATCTTCATCCTGTTGTTCGTTACCCTGGGAAAGTCCATTGAAATAGTGAGTAGGTGTTGGTCACAACTCTTCTAAGATTCAGGGTTCAACTAACATGTGAAAGGTCTGAATACTTAAATCTCTGGTACATATATTTAATGGGTATCCTGAAAAATACAGGTACAAATAAAATGGGTAGAAGAATAATATATAGGGAAATTATAAATGAGTCTAACTCTGTTACAGTGAGAAAACAGGTTATCATATATGCCATATTAAGGCTAACCGACGGAGTGCTGATTTCAAGTTGTTATGTGCCTTGCCTAAAGTGTCCATATGTTTCTAGAATGCTCAGGATCATCTCTTTTAAGTCTTTGTTTACTGCAGTAGTTAGAGAGATCCACCTGAGACATGCATAAGTTTAACCTGTGGAATAAATTCTATACCCTCTGAAATCCCTCAGCTGTAAAAACTATTTTGTATTTAATGTGTCCCCCCCTTGGTCAAGGTCTTTTTCCAAATATGTCTCTGGTTGACACTTGCTACTAGTCCTTTTTTGCCTGGGAGGTGTATCCCCTGTAAACATATACCATGGCAGTGGGAAGGTATTGAGTAGATTTTTTTAGTTTGGTGTAGAGAGAGTCCATATTTAAGTAACAAGGCTTTAGGAGTTAACTACTAGGCCATAGGCTTTTCAATTTTGTAAGAATGAGGGCTGTAAGAATAATACAGAGGGCTTTGCATATTGGTGTGTTTTCCTTTACTAGGCATGGACTTCATACTCTAGAGATTCTTTCTACTCTATTTGAGAATGTAGCAGTACGCCCCAGAATGGTAATGTACTATTTTTCTTGTTACTGTGTTTTTTTTTCACCTAGGTAGGTAACAACATATGACCTCATGAACACATTCATCTTGGAGAAAGTCATGTCCCAGATGCACCCTTCCCACATATCCCCCTCCATCACCAATACCCTACAACAGTGACTCTCCTTCGTAAGAGCTGCCCAAATCACACTACCCCACTTGTTTTCGCAAACACAGCCCTCAAACTTCCCACAGTTCATCCGTTCCTCCAGCCCTCCCTTTAGCTTCCTAGTTAGCCCAAACCACCCCCACATCTTCTCATACTCATACTCTAGCACCATAGGCCCCACTCACAACACTGCAACATTGTCGCACCACCCACTGCCAAATCACCACCGTCTACATCATGCACTGGCTCACCTCTCTCTACACCCTTTCTATGACTTGGTAGCCTATCTTCCAGACTCTACTTCTGTGAGTCTGTTCAATATCCTTAGTTCATATCAGAGAGATCTTGCAATATGTGTTCTTTAGTGACTGGTTTACATCACTAAACTTAAGATCTTCAAGATCCTTGTTGTCACATGTGTCAGTAATTCATTCCTGCTTACAGCTAAGTAATAATCCATCATATGTATATATGGTATTTAGTTTATCAATTTATCCATTGGTGGCCACTTGGGTTATTTCCAACCTTTGCGAATAAGGCCGTGATGAATGTTGCTGTATATATGCCAGAACTTCTTTCACTACGGTTGCCACACTCTACAGTCTCACCATAACTGGATGAGTGTTTCTATTCCCCTAAGTACTCTCCAACACCTGTAGTGTTCTTTTATTTTTATATCATCAAGTCTAATAGGTGTAAGATGATATACCACTGTAGGTTTGATTTGCAAGTGATGTTGAACATCTCTTCATGTGTTTATTAGCCATTTGTATTTCCTCTTTTGTAAAGTACCTATTTAAATCTCTTGCCATTTTTTAAATGCTTTGTTTGCCTTTTTGTTTACATGAGGTAAGAGTTCCTAATATATGATGGATATTAGATCCCTATCAGCTACATTATTTCTATATGTTTTCACCCACTGAGTAGGGTGCCCTTTCACTTTCTTAACAAACTACATTTAAGCTCAAACGTTTAAATTTTCAGGAGGTCTCATTTATCTATTTTTTGTACATAGTGTGAAAAGTATATGAAACCATTTCTTACTCCAGGATTTCACAGATGCATCCCTACATTACATTCTAAAGGCATTATGGTCTTACCTTGTATAATTAGGACTTTGATCCATCTTGACCTATTATTGTATAGGGCATGAGATGACAGTCCTCTTTCATTCTTTTGAATGCAGATATCCCATTCTCCAAGCACCAGTTTTTGAAGAGACTGTTCTGTCCCAGTTGAGTGGCTTGGTGGCCTTGACAAATATCAGTTGACTGTGTATATGCTGGTCTATATCTGAACTCTCAATGTGGTTCCATTGGCAATATTTCTATCCTTGTGTGAATACCATGACGTTGTGACCACTGTAGCTTAGTATTATGCTTTAAAGTCAAGTAGCATGATCCCTCAAATTCCATTTTTCTTTTTAGATACTGATGACTATGCTTATGAGCGAGAGTGTCTTAAATTTCACCTAGGTCTAGAGCTGCAGAGTGCCTAAGAGTTACCTCCTGAGAGTCTCCATGTTGCTCAAATGTGGTCACTCTCTAAGCCAAAGACAGCATGTAAATGCACTACCTTCCCCCCAGCATGGAACATGACTCCCAGGGATGAACTTCCCTGGCACTGAGGTATTACTACTAATCACTAACTGGTGGTGCAACTACAATAAGACCTTGAATAAAATGGGGAAATGATAAAGACAAATAAGTTTATATTGCTAAGAGTCTTCAAAAAGGAGGTGGGATGTCATCAGAGGGGTCACACCTATGCATGCCTCTGCAGGATCTCAGAGACAACCAAAGTAGATACAACCACAATTAATGGTGCTTCTGAGGGCTATGGAGACCCACAGGTTCTATGGTCATGGCAGTTGGCTCTGGAGTTCAGTGCCTGATCAGTGGGCCCTACTTTGCAATTTGTGTTCCTGAGTGGGATGGATTTGGGCTCAGAAGTGACCTCCCTACACATGCCTATTCTGAATATGTGGATGGCACTGGGGCTGGTGTATACTCAGGAGACTTGAATCTCTGGACTGGCCATGTGCCAGCTGGGCCCCAACCTTCAGTAGAGTTGCAGCTTCTACTCTCCAGTTCATTGGACTTACCCAGGACAGCTAACAAGGAGGTGAAGATGATCAACCACCACACCATGGAACCAAGAGTGCCTACAACTACAAGCAGGAGAATCACATCCATTAACCATGTGTAATCTAAACCCCCTCTCAATACAGAGGTGGAGTGGACATCACCAGCCCAGGTTCCATGGGATGGAGGAATAAAATATAGATTAGAGTGGACTTACTGGTATTCAATTATTGTAAAATTGTGACTAGTAATAGAAGAAATTGTAACATTGATGTGGAGACAGTAGCCAAGGTAGTTGCTAAGGGCAGGGAGAGAGAAGAAAAAATGTGATGTGGGAGTGTTTTTGGGACTTGGAATTGTCCTAAATGATATTGCAGGAACAGATACCAGGTATTATATATTCTGCCATAACCCACTGAATGTACTGGGGAGAGTGTAAACTATAATGTGAACTGCTATCCATGTGGTGCAGCAGTGCTCCAAAATGTATTCATCAAATGAAATATAAGTGCCACAATGATGAAAGAGGTTGTTAATGTGGGAGGAGAGGTGGGGTGGGTTGTGGGGTATATGGGAACATCATATATATTTTTAATGTAAATATACTTTTATCTATGTATCTTCAAAAATAGAATTTAAAAATGAAATACAAACATTTCAACATAAAAAACACAAACAATAAAAGTTTTTTGTTGCTAACTATTAAAAGCTAGACTAGGGTTTCTTTACGACTGGCTCATGAGCTTGAATTGAGTGTCAAAAAAATAAGCTTTTTTTTGAGGGGATGTTTTGTTGCAGATGTCATATGTTTATTACATAATGCGCAGTTTATTGTGGACTTAGTTATATTAGGTGTTCCAATTCATCAATATGGAACATGCCTCCATTTATTTAGGTTTTATTTGACTACCTTTATTAACGTTGTGTAATTATCTGTCTAAAAGTCCTTTTACATCCTTACTTAAGTTTATTCCTAGATATTTGATTCTTTTAGTTGCTATTGTAAATAGAAATTTTTTTCTTGATTTCTTCTTCAGAATGCTCATTACTGGAGTACAGTAATGCTGAAAATTTTTGCCTGTTAATTTTATAACCTGCCACTTTACTGAACTGCTTTATTAGCTCTAGATGCTATGCTGCAGTTTTTTTTGTTTTGTTTTTGTTTTTATTTTGGACTTTCTACATATAGAATCATGGCATCTGCAGCTAGTGAAATTTTGTCCTTTCCAAACTGGATGCTGTTTATTTCTTTTTCTTGTCTGTGTGCTCAAGGAAGAACGTTGAATACAGTGGTAACCAAGAGTGGGGACAGTGGCTATTCTTGTACTGTTTCAGATCTTTGATAGGAAGACCATAGCCTTTCAGTAGTGACAGTGATGATAGCTGTGGGGTTTACATATATGCCCTTTTTAAAATAAATTTTCTCAAAGAATCAGCTTTGGTTTTGTTTATTCTTTCTCATTTTTCTTATTCCCAATTTCATTTAATTCTCCTTTATCCAATGTTATTTCCTTCCATCTTCCAGCTTTGTGATTGTTTGTTGTTGTTGTTTTTTTGTTAATGTTACATTAAAAAAAATATGAGGTCCCCAAATACCCCCCACACCCCTCACCCCACTCCTACCCCCATCACAACAACCTCCTCAATCATCATGAGACGTTCATTGCATTTGGTGAATACATCTCTGAGCCCCACGGCTGCACCTCAAGTCCACATCATACCCCACCCTCTCCCACAGTCCAACAAGTGGGCCATGGGATGTTGTTGTTTTTTCATTCCTCCACGTGTGCAGTTAAGGTTTTGATTTTAGCTCTTTTTTAATTTTCTAATGTAGGTATTTAAGGTTATAAATTTCCTTATTTACATTAATTAAACTACATCCCATAACTTTTATTACTCATTTTCATTTGTTTCAAGGTAGTTACAATTTATCTGGCAATTTCCTCCATGACAAACTGATTTTTTAAGGGTTTGTTTAACTTACATTTATTTTTCTGAGTACTGTTTTCCATCCTTTATTGATTTTCAGCTTCATTTCACCATGGTCACAGAAAATGTTTTATATAACTTCAATATATCTGAATTAATTGAGACTCATTGTATGTGCTTGCATGTGGTCTATCCAGGAGATTGATCCATGAGTACTCATGAAGACTTTTTATCCTGCTGTTTTGGGATGCAATGTTCTGTATAAATCTATTAATAGATGTAGGTCCTATACCACATAATTCAAAGTCTTTGATTCTTTCTTGAGCTTCTGACAAGATGCTCTGACTAGTCCTGATAATGGTGAATTGAACTTCCCCACCCTAAATTTAAAACATTTAGTGCTCCCTTTACACTTGCCAGTATTTACCTCAAGTATTTTGGGGCACAATGCTTGGTACATAAGTATTTATAACATTCTTTCATCTTGGAATATTTCCCCTTTTATTATTATGTAGTGTCCTTCCTTGTCTCTTAGAACACTTTTGTTTTTAAAGTCTATTTTATTAAATATTAGTATAGTAAATCATACCAATTTTTGATCATTGTTTGCATGTAAAATTGTTTTAAAAGCTTTCACTTGCAAACTGTTCTTTATCCTTGGCTCTGAGGTGAGTTTCTTGTAAATAGCATATAGATGGGTTATATTTTTTTATCCATTCTGAAATCTGTGTTTTATGATGGGAGTGTTTAATCCATTAACATTCTATTTTATTTCTGTAAAAGCAGTGCTTACATTAAATACTTTTCTTTAGCTTTATATATGTCATATTTTCTTATTTTTCTTTGTATTTTTTTAGTTATTCTTACTAAAGAAACTCACTTTCAACACTCTCCTCAAACTTTTTCTCTCCTGTTTGCTTTCAATCCATAGAGGTCCCTTTGATATTTCTTGAAGGTAAGATTCTTGTTGACAAATTATCCGAATTCTGTATATGTATGAATATTATGAACACGAACTCATTTTAGAATGCCAGTCATACTACCCAAAATGGTCTATAGCTTCAACACAACCCCTATAAATACCCCAAGTGTATTTTTAGAATCAATGGAAAAGATGATCCTCAATCATATGTAATTATATTTCACTAGGACTATAATACCAGCATTTGGTGTTGTATCAATTTATTTCATGATTTTTGCCCTGTTTATACTGTGAGCTGTTTGAAAGGAGGCACAATATAGAACCTTTTTTCTTCATCCCAGTATATAGTTTAGTGCTTACCATCTAGTATTGCTAAATAAATATTCGTTGTATGACTAAGAAAGCAAATGATTGATTGAGTGAAACAGATGGTGCTAACTGTGGGGGGAAAAGGAGAATGAGTGAGACCAGAGGAAATCCAGTTTAGAGAGGGCAACCCCATGCATAAGTGACAAAGCCAGAGGGTACAGAGCTTTTTTAGCATATCCAGAATTTCTACTTATAATCAGAGATAGGGCAATCATTTTGGGAATCCTTGCCATACTAAAGCCCATACCTAAAGAGGCATGATCTTGTAAGAGGAAGTTATCCACTGGGATAAGAGATGAATATGGAGTTTCAAAGTTCTTTCCCAAGGATCTAAATCAGCACACTTTTGCATTGTGATTTTCTCCCTTTCTCCATAGAACTAAACATTCAGGGAATAGGGCAATAAAAGAATTCTTCATTAATGATGCTTATGAGAATCAAATCCCTAAAGGTATGGCAACTCTAAATGTTTCGGCTATAATAACTCTAGTCTCCTTTACTAATCTCTGGTGATGAGAAAATGCATTTGTGTCTTCTAGAGGTGTCATGAATTGTTAGAAATCTCTGCCGTTCCTGAGAGCGGGGTTTACAACTTCATCCATCATTGGAGAAAGAATCCGCATTGGTGAACTAAAACACTTTCTCTGATAACTTCAGGTTGAGTTACAGAATCTTCACAGGTGCTGGGGGAATGTATTTAACTCCATGGACTTCTGCTATTGTTAATAATTTTAGGACAACAGAAGGTATATAGGTAAATAAAGCTTAATCATGCAAAGTCCTCCTTATTTAAAAAGGCAGATTGTGGAGGGGCATAATGGATACTAAAATAACGTCTTTTTCCAATCTGTCTTGTCCAGTGTTCACTCTCATTCACGGGGTTTCCTTCTGTCAGCAGCATTTTCCTTGTTTCACTATGTCTTCTTATTCTACAATTATTGGAAGTATTTCTATAACCACATTCATTCAATTATTCTTTTAGATATTCAACAAACATTTAGTCATCAAATACTTCAAAGCAGGCACTAAGTATCATCTAGGAACAAAGAAATGACGTGACATTTTTCTTTGTATTGAGAAAATTACATGTACAATGGATAAGAGACTTTGAACTAAGTAGATGCAATATTCTGAGTTGTACTGAAATCTTGGTGATGTGGATCCCAAACTTTGGCTGTAACCCGTGGAGGTATGTGAAAGCTTTTCAAGGGAGCTGATAACTGTATTAAGATATAAAGGAGGAACTGGAGTAAGTCCAGGAGGACAATTTTGTAGGACCAGAACAAGAAGAGATGACAGGGACAAAAATATGGGACAAAGAGATGACAGGGACAAAATCAACCTTAAGGTGTGGTGAGGATTTGCAAGTACTTCATGTTACTTATGAACAATGAAGTTCAGAGCAGGGAAAAGTGTAACATGAGCTGAACAAGGTTGTCAGCAGTGAGATAACAGCTTTGCTTTTGTCCGGATAACTGATCTTCATGCTTGAAATTCCTGGAGAGATAGTACAGAGAGTTAGGAAGATGATGTTTATGGAAATCTAGCTCTGTTGAAAACTATTTCTGCATGTTGTCTAAGCACAAGAGAGAAGATGGAGGCTGGAAGTAGTACAGCAGACATGGAGAAGGAAGTTTGGGAATGAATCTTGTGCGGTTAAATCAAAATTTTAAAATATTCACTATTAATTCCAGGCACAATGCCAGACATTTTATATTCATTATTTTATTCAATTACTTTAAGAAGTGCCTTCACAATTCTGTTTTAATTTACAAAGAATGGGAGACTCACAGCAGTATGATATTCTTATCCAAGGCATGGAATTGTGTTTTGATTTACTTGGGGTTTGGTAGTTCAAGAATTTTCACCAATAATTTTATTTCTTAAAACCTATCTTTTAGAAAAATGTTAAAATTAAAAAAAAAAAAATCCTGGATAGCAGAGAGACTTTCCAGGAATCTCTCATCCTCTTTCCCTATTATTGTTATCTCCCATACAAAATAAAATTACATTTATGTGCCATAAAATCTTCATTCCTTTGTTGGGGACAGCTTCTCAGACTCTCCTTGTTTTTCATGACTGGATAGTTTTGAGATGTCTGGGAAAGGTCTTTTTTAAAGTGTCCCTCATTTGGAATTTGTATGATGTTTTTCTCATGTCTAGACTAAATTTATTGTTGGAAGGAAGACATCAGAGTTAAAGTGCCAGTTTCATCACATCTTATCCAGGTTGCATCTCATCAACATGATTTATTACCTTTGATAATGAGTTAGATGAACAGTGCTTCCGGTTCCCTGAGCAAAAAGTTCCTCTGTTCTCTGTCTTTCCCTACCTCACCTGTGAAAACAATTCACTATGTGAAGCCCACATTCAGGAGTCAATTTATGCACCAACTCCTTGAGCATGCAATGTCTATATAAATTATTACAATTCTTCTGCGTGGGTATTTGCCTCTTATTTATTTAATCAACTATTTGTTTATATCAGTATTGACTCAGGACATTTATTTTCTACTTTGGATTGTAATACGATAGTACATTTTTGTTGTTCAGTTCCTTCCAATTTTGGCCATGGGAGCTCTTTCTGCTGTGCCCTGGATACGTTTGATATTATCCCCATCATTGGGGGTTTTATTTTAGCACCTATGTAATTTCTGGTATTAAAGCTGGTCCAGACCCTTGTTGTATTGTTCTGGTCCCAATCCTGCAGTTAGATAGTTCTCCAAGAGGAATCTTCTTGTAGAATTGTGCTAAAATCTAATGTGTGTGCTTTATATGTGCATTGCCACTGGTCCCTCCCCATGGAGATTGTAAGGGAATATATGTGTGTACACTACCCTGTGTATATACACACATATCTGTAAATATTTCTATGTGTGAACCTCTATATCTATATTTACTTTCACATGAGATCATAGTGATGTATAAAACTCCAAACCATTACCACATAGAACTGTCCAGCTTCCTCCCCTTGTTTATCTGTAAACTCCCACTGCACAGTAAGAAACAACTGTTATCCATTTACTTCACTGCTTGATACCAGTGAACATATATAGAATTAAAAGACTAGTTAAAGTATACCCAGGGGGGATATGACTTTATAAACTAGAGTAAACTATTCACACACAGTGTCCATTTACTTCATTTTACAGACTCCATTACTACCCAATATTATTCTTTCAGCAGTTTTTCCCTGCATACCCTTCAGAAAGGGTATATCATACATAGTAATACAGTTAGGTTGCTTTTGAACATTTTGCATTCCATCATGTATTTCTCTTGAACTGTTAAATATTTGTTTTTCATACATAATGTTCACTCTCCTTGTTGCCATGTTCAATTGGTTTTTAAAAATGCACAATATCTTTGTTCTACAATTACAGTATTATAGAGAATAGTTTCACCTATCTAACAATTCTGATGTGCCTCACCTTTTCAACCCTTGTCCTCTCTCCCTAAGTCCCTGGCAACCAGTGATCATTCTATTTTCTGTTGTTTTGTCTTATCCAGGTGATACAATTGAAATTGTATATATGATACATTTTTAGAGTGGTTTCTTTAACATAAATCATTTGAGATCACATTTTCTTTTGTGGATAGATGGACCATTTATTTTTAATCATTGACTAATATTCTACTGTAGAGATTTAGCTCAGTGTGTTTATCTATTTACATATTGGAGGACATCTTATTTGCTTTCAGATGTTGGAGAGGATAAATACAACTCATTTATACACATTCATACGTGGTTTTTGTGGAGATTTGTTTTCAAATCAGCTGTATATATAACTAAGAAGACAATTGCTGGGTTGTTTGGTAAAACTATGTTTAGTTTTATAAGAAATTGATAAACTGCCTTCTGTCTATACCGTTTTGTACTCTGAATAGCAAGGAATGAGGCTTACATTGCTTCATATCCTCATGAGCAATTTGAATTGTTAGTGGTTAGGTGTTTAGCTATTCTAATAAGCATGTTATGATATTTCATTGAGTCTTAATTTTACATTTTACTAATGACATAATTTTGAGCATCTTTTTGTGTATGCTTATTTGACAACTATAAATATACTTGGTTAAGATTCTGCTCAGATATTTTGCCCATTTTTTAAATAGCTTGTCTGCATTCTTATTGTTGTGTGTTGAGTTCTATGTATTTTTGAAAACAAATAATTTATATGTAATTTGCAAATACTTTCCCCAAGTCTGTTGATTCTCTTTTCATTCCCTTATCAATGACTTTCACAGACAGATGTTCTCCATTTTAATAATGTATAACTTGTACATTTTCTTCTATCATGAGTAGTGCTTTGGGTGCTATATCTAAACACTCATTGACAAAACACTAACCCTTGATTTTCTTGTATGCTTTCTTCCAGAAGTTTCATACTACACATTTTATATATAACTGTATTATTCATGTTGAGTTAATATTGTGAAATATACACAACCTGCATCTAATGTCCTTTATATCTGGACATTTTATGCCATTGTTACAGCATATTTGCTAAAAAGTCCCCACTTTCTCCATTGAATTGAACTTTCTTCTTGTCACACATCTCATGACTGCATTTGTGTGGATCTATCTCTGGATTTTCTAACATCAGTTCATGTCTTTATTTCAACAAGAGAACAATGTTTGATTACTTTATTATAGTAAATCTTGATACTAGTTAATGTGGTCCTACAACTTTTTTCTTCTTCATTATTGTTTAGGCTAGCTAGGTAATATCAGGCACAATAGTTCCTAAAATTTTCATATTATTATTCAGTATTTTATTAGCTTTCTAGGTTGTCTATGTTTCTAGATAAATTTTAGAATTAGTTTGTAAATACCCTAAAAATTATTTGCTGACATTTAGGAATGGACCGAGTTAAATATAAGGTCATGTTGGAAAGAAACTGCATCTTTAAGTATTTAGTCTAGTGTACTTGAAACAAAAGTATCTCTAATTAATTAAATATTTGCTTTCATTTTTATTGTAGTAATTTATACATAACTTAATGTTTCCCGTTTTATCCATTTTCATGCATTCAACTTCATAATATCGATTGCATTCAGAATATCTTGCAACCATAACTAATATCGATTACTGCAAGTTTTTCATCACAAGTTACAAAATCCCCAGTCAAAATATTTGTTGATTGAAATCAATTCTAAGAGGAATTTCAATGGAAATTATTGCTGTGACCAAATGTTTACAATTATGGGTAAGAATGGCAAGTAAGAAACAACATCAAGGAGATGCAGGAGGCTTTGGTTTCCCTGTTAGTTGTTAGATAAATGGCTCTGTCTGTCTACCTATCTAATCTAGCTAACTAGCAAATCTCTCTATCTATCTATCATCTATCTATGTATCTATCTGTCTAACAAGAAATCATAACTTAATGAGTTTGCAAACCATAGAATTTATGTTAATTTGCTGCTATACACTTGTGATTAAATCTGCATTTCTCTGCTCTCTTTTCAGTAGTATCATCAGCTACATGGAACCAGAAAACCAAACACATGTTTCAGAATTTATCCTCCTGGGGCTCTCAGAAAATAAAGAGGTGCAATCCCTCCTCTTTGGACTGTTCCTGTCCATGTACATGGTCAACTTCACTGGAAACCTGCTCATCATCCTGGCCATAATTTTGGACTCCCACCTCCACACACCCATGTACTTCTTCCTCTCTAACTTGTCTTTTACAGATATCTGTTTCACCTCCACCACTGTCCCAAAGATGCTGCTGAACTTCCAGACGGAAAGCAAAATTATAACTTATGGAAGCTGCATCATCCAGATTTATTTTTTCACACTTTTTGGACAATTAGACATCTCCCTCTTGACTGTGATGGCCTTTGACCGCTTCGTGGCCATCTGTCGCCCCCTGCACTACACAGTCATCATGAACCCCCAGTTCTGTGGCCTCTTACTGCTGGCATCCTGGTTATTGAGTGTTTTAGTCTCTCTTTTACATGGCTTAATGGTTTTGCGATTGTCTTTCTGCACAGATTTGGAAATCCCCCACTTTTTCTGTGAAATTACTCAGGTGGTCCGACTTGCTTGTTCTGACACCTACCTCATTGACATAGTTGTGTATTTTGAAACTGGACTTCTGGGTGTTATTCCAATCACTGTGATCATTTTCTCTTACGCTAAGATTGCATCCTCCATTTTGAGAATTTCAACAGCTGGGGGAAAGCATAAAGCTTTTTCGACTTGCGGGTCTCACATCTCAGTAGTATTCTTGTTTTATGGTACAGGTGTTGGAGTGTATTTTACTTCAGCTACTACCCAAAACTCAAGGGCAAATGCAATAGCCTCAGTGATGTACACAGTGGTCACTCCCATGTTGAACCCCTTTATCTATAGTCTTAGAAATAAGGACATAAAACAGGCCTTTAAAAAGTTGAGAAACATTATTTCTATAAAAGTACTATTTGTCTCAAATTTAGAAAAATTCCCATGATTAACAGAGATCAAACACTGGGAGATCTAAATTGAAATACTTTAATAAGTGTACAGAAACATAATTTGTTATTTGCCAAATTTCCAAAATTCTACTTCTTTAATTTTTATATATCAAATACAATAGTTTCTTCTATATTTTATTTTGACATCATGTCATCTCTCTTATTATATTCCCTAGAATCAGTATTAAAGCGGTAACAGTTGCCTAATTTTTCAGCAGCGAAATATTTAATATAGGTAATTTGGTATTTATAAAATTATCAGAGATACTGTAAGGATGAAGGTATACTGCAGTTGCTGCCAGAGAAATGCAACTACGTAAAAAAAATTTTTCAGATCGTTTGTTGCTACATATTAATAAGCACACAATTCATCCAAAGGGTACAATCATTGATATTTGCTATAATCGCGTTGTTCATTTATTACTTCAATCATTATTAGCACATTTCATTATGTCGATTATTCTAATTAAAAAACAGACAAACAAACAAGAAAATTCCTCACCTCTCAACCTCTCTATTCTTCCCCCACTGTACATAGCTGCTATTTCTGGTTCTTCTATCCAGTGTGTATGTTCAATGATTTTCAGTATAATCACATTATTGTATATTCATCATCTCAAAAATTTTAGTACAATTACATTACTCCAAAAAGAAGACTCCACACCACTTAACATTCCTTCTTCAGACCTTCATAACCACTAATTTTCTTTCATCTTTATAGATAGATTTATCCCAACTTTTATATGAATGTAATTATACAATATGTAGAATTGTAGTATCTGTGTTTGGTCTCCACTTAGTAAAATGTTTCAGTTTTTTTGTCTGATATTAACATTTTGTACTCAATGCTCACTTCAGCTTCAAAGAAAAAGTATTGTATATGCAATTCTACTCATATTCGTATTCCACATAATATATTTACCTTTGATGTAATGCATTTAGTTCAAAATAGGGCAATCATAGAGTATTTGTCTTTTTGTGTTAACCTCGTTTCACTCAACATAAGATCCCCCAGGGTCATCCATGTTGTCATATGTTTCACAAATTCATTTCTTCTTATTTGTGCACAATATTCTATCATTTGTATATCCCACAAAGTTTTTATTCATTCATTAGATGGTGGTCACCTGGGTTGTATCCAGATTTTGGTTTTTGTGTAAAACATAGCTATGAACATTTGTGTGCAGATATCAGTTCATGTCACAGTGCTCAGTTCTTTTAGGTATATACCTAGAAATGGTATTTCCAGGTACCTTGGCAAGTGAATTTTCATATTCTGTAGAAACTCGCAAACAGTCCTCTACAGTGACTTTCCCACCAACAGTGAATAATCATTCATATCTCTCCACATCCTCCCCAACATTTACAGTTTTCTGACTTTTTAAAAGCTGCCAGTCTAACATGTGAAATGGTATCTCATTGTAACTTTGATTTGCATATCGCTAATCACTAGTGATATCAAACTTTTTCATATGTTTCTTCACTATTTTGTATTTCTTCTTTGGACAGTTTTCTATTCAATCATTTTGTTCATTTATAAATCAGATACTTTGTCTTTTTGGTGTGTTGCATTGTATGATCTCTTTATATGACATGGATATTAAACGCTTTTCAGATATGTGATTGCAAAGTAGTTTGTCCCATTGAGTTGACTGCCTTTTCACCCTTTTGACCAAGTCCTTTGAGGTGCAAAAGTGTTGACGTTTGATGAGATCCCATTTAACTATATTTCTTTTGTTGCCCATGCTTTGGTTGTAAGGTTTTAGAAACTACATCCTAATGCAAGATCTTGAAGATGATTTCCTACATTTTCTTTGAGGAATTTTATGGTTCTAGGTTTCATATTTAAGTTCTTGATCCATTGTGAGTTAATTTGCATATAAAGTGTGAGATAGGGGTCTTCTATCTTTCTTTTGGATATGGCTAACCAGTTCTCCCACGATCATTTCTTGAATAGACTGTTCTGACTGAGCTGGGTAGGCACAACAGCCTTGTTGAAATCACTTGACTGACAAATGGACTAAGCGTCAATTTCTGTGTTTTTGATTCAGTTCAATTGCTCAAACTGTTCTTATGCCAGTACCATGGTGTTTGTTTTTAACACTGTAGCTAAAAAATAAGCTTTAAAGTCAGGAAGTGAGAGTCCTCCAAATTTGTTCTTTTTTCAGACATTTTTGTTTATTCAGGGTCCCTTACCCTTCAAAATAAATTTGATTTTTGACTTTTTCCTTACTGCAAAAAAGGCTGTTGTGATTTTTCTTGGGATTGCATTGAATCTGTAAATCAGTCCTGGGAAAATTGACATCTTAATGATATTTAGTCTTCCAATCCATCAACATGGATTGCTCTTCCATTTATATAACTGATCTGTTTCCTTTAGCGGTGTTTCTGAATATAGGTCTTTTATGTCTTCAGTTAAGTTTATTGCTAAATATTTTATTGTTTTATTTGCTATAATCAATGGATTTTGTCCCTGATCTCCTCCTCAAATTGCATATCAGTAGTATAAAAACATTATTGATTTTTGCATATTAATCTTTTTTCTGGCCACTTTGCTATACTCATCTATTAAATCTGGAAGATTTGTTTTGTGGATTTTTTTCATGATTTCCTTGATATAAAATCATATCTTCAGCAAATGGGGAAATTTTTACTTCTTTCTTTATTATTTGGGTGACTTTCAGTTTTTGTCTAGTCTAATTGATCTTGCTAGAACATCTAGTACAATATTAAATAATAATGATGACAGTGGGCAACCTTGTCTCGTTCCTGATCTCAGTGGGAAATCTTTCAGTCTTTAACAACTGAGCACAATGCAAGCTGTAGGTTTTTCATATATGCACATCACCATATTCAGTAAACTTCCTTCTATTTCTACCTGTTTTAGTATTTTTATCAAGAAAAGGTGCTGTATTTGGACAAATCCCTTTATGCATCAATTGAAAGGAACATGGGGTTTTTCTTCAATTTATCAATGTGTTTTACTACAATAAATGTTTTTCTTATGTTGAAACACCATTGCATACGTGGGATGAAATCCACTTGATCGTGGTGTATAATTCTTTTAATGTGCATTTTGCTTCTTTTTGAAAGTATTTTATTGAGGATTTTTGCATCTACATTAGTGAGATTGGGCTGTCATTTTATTTTTCTCTGGTTTTGGTTTTGGTTTTTGGTTTTTGGTTTCTCTGGTTTTTGGTTTCTCTGGTTTTGGTTTTATTTTTCTCTGTCATTTTATCTTTCTCTGGTTTTGGTATTAGGGTGATGCTGGGTTTGTAGAGTGAGTTTGTTATTATTCTTTCCTGTTCAGTTTTTTGGAAGACATTGAGCAAGATCGGTGTTATTTCAACTTTGAATGATTGGAAGAATTCAATGAATACTACTGGACCCAGGATTTTCACTTTTGGGAGGTTTTTGATGACTGTTTCAATCACTTCCCTTGTGATTGCTTTGTTGAGGTCTTCAAAATTCAATGTAGGTGGTTCATGTGTTCTCAGGAATTTGTCAAACATCTACATTTTTTAGTTTTTTAGCATAAAGTTGTACATAGTATCCTTTTATGATCTCTCCTGGTTCTACAGGGACAGTGTTAAAGTCCCCCCCTCATTTCTCACTTTATTTATTTGTGTCCTTTCTCTTCTCTTCTTTGTCAGTCTAAGGTTTTGTTGATTTTGTAGAACTCTTCAAAGAACCAATTTTTGTGTTTCTTTTTAAATTCTCTCTATTGATTTCATTTATTTCTGCTCTGATCTTTACTATTTCTTTCTTTTAGCTTGATTTGGGATTAGTTTCCTGTGTTTTTTCTACTTCTGGTGTGTAGTTAGATTATCCTTTATAGCCCTTTCTTCTATTTTAATGTAAGCAATGTGGCCTGTAAATTTCCCTCTCAGCACTGCCTTTGCAATGTCCCACAAGTTTTGATATGACATGTTCTCATTTTCATTTGCCTCAAAATAATTACTGAATTGTCTTCCAATTTTTCCTTTAATCCACTGATTCTTTAAGAGTGCATCAGTTAATTTCCATATATGTAATAACTTTCCCTTTTTTCTGTCCATTCTTGATTTCAGCTTCATTCCTTTATGAGCAAATAAAGTGTTTAGTATAATTTCAATCACTATAAATTTATTGAGACTTGTCATGTGACATACCATATGGTCTATCTTGGAGAAGGATCCATGAGCACTTGAAAAGAATGTTTATCCTGCTGTATTTGTCTGTGATGCTCTGTAGATATCTGTAAAGTCTAATTCATTTATCATATTATTCAAGTTCTCTGTTGCTTTTTTTAATCCACTGTCCAGACATTCTTCTCAATACTGAGTGATGTATAGGAATCTCCAAATATTATTGTAAAGACATCTATTTTCCCTTCAGTTTTGCCAGTGTGTGCATTACATATCTTGTGACTCTCAGGGTAGTGCATAAGCATTTAGTATATTTACTTATTCTTTGTGAATTTCCACTTTTATTAATACATAATGACCTTCTTCATCCCTTATAATATTTTTTACATTTAAAATTGATTTTATCTGCTATTATTATCACTAGCCAATTCCTTTTTGAATACTATTTGTATGGAATAGGTTTTTCCAGCCTTTCACTTTTAATTTGTTTGTGTCCTTATGTCTGAGGTGAATCTCTTGTACCATCTTATCAGACTTTGTCTTTTGATTGGGTAATTCAAGCAAATGAAATTCAATGTTATGACATTAAAGGCATTATTTACTTCATCCATTTTGATCTTGGTTTTCTGTTGTTGTCTCATATTATAGTTTAGCTTTTCACCCTTTCTAATATTCTTCATTTCTATACTCCTTTCTCTGTCTCTCATCTTCGTTTTCTCCTTTCAGGCTGCAGCACTCCCTTTAGTACCTCTTGTAATTCTGGGATTTTAGTAACATATTCTATCAGTTTTCGTTTGTCTGAGAATAATTTGAACTCCCCTTCATTTTTGAATGACAGCTTTGACAGATACAGCATTCTTGTTTGGCAGTTTTTCTCTTTCAGTAACTTAAATACATTGTACCACTTCCTTCTCTCCTCCATTGTTGTGGAGGAGAGGTCAGCAGTTAATCTTGAATTTCCCTTGTACGTGCTCCTTTTATTTTCTTTTGCTACTTTCAAAATTTTCTCTTTATCACTGATATTTCTCATCTGCTTTGTTGCTGTCTCAGGTAGCTCTGCTCATGTTTATTCTATTTGTTGTGCATTTTCCTTGTATATTGATATTTATGTCTTTCATAACGGTGGGGTAGTTTTCAATCTTTATTCCCTGAAATATTCTTTCTGCTCCTTTTCCATTCTCTTCTTCTGGGATTCCAATAATGCATATATTTTTGTGTTTTTTATTGTCATTCAATTCCTTTTCTCTTCTTTTTGTTCTCCTGTCTTTTCCAGTTCAGATGTTCTGTCTTCAGACTCTGCCTCCCTCTTCCCTTCTAACAGCTGGCAGGGAGGAAGATGTCTGCTCCCCTCTTTCAGTCAGCTGAAATGAGCAGGGATTTTAATCCCACTCCATATCTGGTGGATGTGGGAGGGGAGACCTTCCTGGTGGCTGAGAGGAGGAGTAACTAACAGCATGCTGTTTATGCCTTTTCATGTCTCTGTTTCTTACCCTCCTGGGACTTGTGAAGCACTGTCCTGGTTTGCTGGCTCTCAAAGCATGTCCCTCAGGTGGCCTTTGCTTGTTTCTCTGTTGTTTCTGTGTTCCCACAATTCCAGGAACTACATTTGTTATATGGTTTTGAGTGATAAATAATCTCTCACATTGAAAATTGTGTTTGTCTTGAAAGTTTTTGTTAATTGGCTACAGAAAGAGTTCACATCCTGAACTGGAGTCACAATCTGATTAGCTTTACATTAATCCAATTTCCATCTCCAATAATTGCCTTTCTCCTGCAATTTTCCAGTCATAATTTAAATGAGGTGGTAATATATAACCCTTGACTCTTTAAACACTTATGAGCTCACTAATCTCTACAATTCTTCAAAAGAACAAGGGTGCTCTTTATAAAATATTTTGTTAGGCAGAACATATTCCAGAAATTGCTCTTGGCCTTTCCCATGATCTTAATCCTCAAGTACAGATCATAAAAATCAATGTGAAAAGAAATCAAGCAAGACCTAAACACATGGAAGGATATTCTGTGCTCATGGGTTAGATGATTAAATACCATGAAGATGTAAATGTTACCCAAACTGATTTGTAGATTCAATTGAATCCCAATCTAAATTCCAATAGACCAATTTACAGAAATAGAAAAGTCAATTACCAAACTTATTTGGAAGGGACAGTAGTCCTGAATACCATAAACATCCACAAATTTAGAGCAAAGTTGGAGAACTCATGTTTCCTGAGGTTGAAGTGTATTACAAAGCTACAGCGGTAAAAACAACACAGTATTGGTATAAAAATAGTCACATGGATAAATGGAACCAGATTGAACATTCATAAATAGGTCCTTAACTTTATGGTCAACTGATTTGTTTATAAGCCTATAAAGTCCACTTTACTGGGACAGAGCACTCTATTCAAAAATGGTTCTTGGAATAGTGGATATAAGTAACTAAAAGAATGAAAGAAGTTCCCTCTCTTACACCATACAGAAGAATCAACTCCAAATTGATCAAAGATCTAATCATAAAGTCCAGGATAATTAAACTCTTGGAAGATAATGTAAGGAAACATCTGAAAATTCCTGTAGTAGGTGCTTATCTCTTAAATTGTATATGTAATGCATGAGAAACAAAAGAAAAATAGATAAATTGGATTACTGTATATTAAACACTTCTTTATGACTTTGTGAAGAAGGTGAAAATTCAACCTACCTACTCATTGGGAGAAAATTTTGGTAAATTACACATCCAACAAGGGTTTAATATTCATGAAAAATAAAGATCTTACAAATCAACAGTAAAAAACCAAACAGATACAATTAAAAATTGGGCAATGGATGTGAATATTTTTCAAAGAAGGACTATAAATAACAATAAAGCACCATGAAAAAATATCAAGTATTACCCGCAACTATGGTAAAGCAAATAAAAGCTACAAGGAGATATCATTTCACACATAATACATGGTTTCTATTAAGAGAAAGCAAAACTACAAGTGTTAGAGATGACTCGGTGAAATAGGAATGATTACTCACTGTAAGTTGAAATGTAGAATGGGATAGCATCTGTGGAACTCTGTTAGGTAGTTCCAAAGGAAGTTAGATATAGATTTGCCATGTGACCCTCAATACTACACATTTACCCAGAAGAACTGAGAAAAGGGACAAAAACAGACATCTGCACACTAATGTTCATAAGGACATTATTCATGTTTGCCAAAAGGCAAGCAACCTAGGTGTCCATCAACTGAATAATGGATACATTTTGGTATATATACATATGGCAGACCATTTTTCAGCTCTAAAAATTAATGAAGTCATGAAACATATGACAATATCTCTTCCTGGAAGACATTATATTGAGTGAAGTAAGTCAGAACCAAAAGACCATATTTTTTAAATGTTTTTACTAATATGAACAGAATATAATGAGCAAACTTGTAGAGTTAGTAGTTAGATTATAAGTCACCAGTAAATAGAATAGGGTTAGAGATTAGAAAGGTGAGGTTTAATTTGTACAGAATTGGGTAATATGTATTTGCATGCTCAGAAATGCACAGAAATGGTGAAAGCACATTATAGTGTTTCTAATTAGCCACTGTAATATATGGGTATGAGAGTGGTTGAAAGGGAATGTTCAAGGTCATGCATGATACTAGAAGGAAAGGTAAAAAATAAAACATGGGACTATATAGCATAGCAAACAACCTTGTGAAAAATGAGTATGATTAATAATGTATATATGACTGTTTCTGTATGAAATAGAAAAAAAATTATACTACTGTTTCAAGATATTAATATCAGAGTATATTTTTGGAAAATACAACCAAAGCAAATATGATATTATTATATCATAATATAATAATAACCTTCCATCAACAGTAAATAAAGCACATATGCTAAGTGAAAAATTGGACCAAAAGTTTATTATATATAATTAGGCTCCATCTATATAAAATGTAAATATAAATAAATTATAGAGACGGAAAGAGTTGAGAAGTTTTGTATGGCAGGAGAAGGATAGAGAGATTGAGAGATGACCACTAAGACTTAGGGTTTTTTTGTGTGTTTATTTGCTTTGTTTTATGTTTCCTTTTTTGAGTAATGTGAGTGCTTTAATATTGATTGAAATGATGAATGGACAACTCAGTAATTATACCAAATAATACTGATTGTGTACTTTAGATGGATTGTATGGTTCATGAAGACATTTCAATAAAATCAATTAAAAAAACAATGTAGTTATTTTGTACACTGCCAACTGTGGCTTTTTCAGCTGTTAGTGCCAGATGTTAGGAAATAATATCAGTGTTTTTATGTAATCCTAATGTGTTTCCTGTGAGGTAGAAAAAAGCTAATTATTCATTCACCAGTTGATTCAGATCCATCATTTTGGCAAACCAGAGTGGCATTTTGGGATTGGTAATTGTTCTGAGCTAGTGTTAAACTTTGAGGAATAAATGTGATCTGAACATTCATATTAATTTACTTCACATTTTTTGGCAAGGTGTGAATGCATTTAATTTTTAAATTTATCCACCCACAGAATCAGTTTCTGATTTTCAGACATCTCACATCTGACTGTAGTTTTCAGAGAAGACATTTGATTCATACTTTTCTTCAAAATGTCTGATTTTATATTGTGACTTAATTTGAAAATTAAATATCCTCAGCTTGCCATTTTTAGGGAATCTCACGATTGCATTTGAGACCCAAGTCAATGGATATCTTAAATTATGATTCTAAACAAAATCATTTATCACATAAACCAGTCAGCCTATTCATATCTCTCCAAGTCACTGTCTTTGGGGTGAATACAAACAATATATAGTGAGTCACATATGCCAGCGATATACATAGACTAGTGGTGTACATTTATACAATGTATTTAGTGCCATTCTTCTTCTCGAACCCAATAACTTACATATCAATTCCCAGATAACTAGTTTGTAAGATCTGATTTTATGCAATCAGCTATTGTAGCAAATATTTTATCTTTATGTCTATTTTTATTTAGACAGTTTCTCCTTTTGAACAAAATCTCTATTTGTCCATTGTTCATTCCCCAAATTGGGATGTTGTGATGGTGATGCCCACTCTGTTTCTAATTGAGAGGGGACATCGATACCATGGACAGATGGATGTAAATATCTTGCTTGCAGTTGTAGACAGTCTCTGTTCCTTGGGATGAGCCTTGTCCATCATCACATTGCTAGTTGTCCTAAGTGAATCTGGTGATCTAGAGAGTAAATGTTGCTCCTCTGTTGAGATTCTGGGAACAATGGACTAAATTAGACTTATTATTCTATTATAGACATATTATTATTTCAACAATATAAAAATGTTATCATTGATATGAAGTCAGTGGACCCAGAGATTCTGCAGAGAGGGAGAGCAAAGAATAGGTGTAACATGGGGACATTTTCAGAACATTGGAATAGTCCTGCATGATATTGAAATGATGGATACCAGCCATAAGACATTTTATCATAAACTATTAAAATGCGTGTAAACTATAATGTAAAGTATTATCCATGGTTAATAGCAATGCTCCAACATATGTCCATCCATTGTAACAAATGTACCACATTAATGAAGGATGTTAATGGGGGAAAGTGTGGGAGGGGGAAGCCATGGAACATACAGAAATCCTTAATTTTTAATTTTTTTATTTATTTCTCCCCCTGATTTCCATGTTGTCTGCTTTCTGTGTTCTTCTCTGTCTGCTTGTATTCTCATTACGTGACTCTGGTAACTGATCTTTGGACCTTCTGGAGTGGGAGAGAGGCAATTACTCTCTTACACTACCCCAGCTCCCCTGTTCTGCTACATCTTCTTATTTTCTCTCCACTGTGTCGCTTGTTGTGTCATCTTGCTGCACCAGCTCTCCAGGTTGGCTGGCACTCCTGCATGGGGTGGAATTTCTCTCATGAGGCAACATTCCCGTGAAGGGTGTCTCTCCTGTGCAGGGTGCATTCACATTCCTGCATGCCCTGGCATTCCGCGTGGGCCAGCTCCCCATGTGGGTCTGGTTGCCTTCACTAGGATGCCCTGGCATTGAAACCTGGATCTCCTATATGGTAGACAGGAGTCCAATTGGTTGAGGCACATCGTTTCCCCCCTATGTTTTTTAAATAGATTTTTAATTTATTTTTAAAAATATATAGATTGTACAAAATGTTACATTAATAATATGAGTTTACTTATATCCCTTATGTTTTTCTGTAATATTTATTGAATCTAAAGCTTCTTTAAAAATAAAAAAAATAAAATCTCGATTAGAATGCTGAGAACAAGCTTATTAAACATGTACCTAAATATAGTTTAAGAAACTAAATGTATGCCTTTCAAGTTGCTGGAAATACAAAACACTGATTTTTTATCTTATCAGGAATATTTTATAACCAAAAAGACTACATTGAAATTGTTGACTCCACAAATATGATGCATTTTCTGATTTCAGTTAGGAGGACACTGTTGTCCTGAGATTTGCTTAAATCACTGCACCTCTTAGTTCACCACACTTTGAGTACAGGAATGCAAAGCAGGAAAGAGAAATGGCTGCCAAATGCTAGTTCACCCTACACACGTCATACCATACCAAGTATATTTGAACAAGGATGCCAAAGCTATTTCACTTTGTGTGATTTGAGTATAAAGGGCAATTGTATTGCTTTCAAGATACATATGACATTTCCCTGTTATGAAAAATAACCAACTGGAAGTCGAGAAGGAGGAATTGGAGTAATTATGTAGTAGGAGCACACAAAGAAGAGATGCCAGGGATAGAAATGTGAGCTCAATATAACTGTAAGGTTTCTTGAGGTTTTAAATAAATTTCTTAATATCTGATGAACAATGAGGGGCACGATGTGGAAGCAAAAGATGGACTGGCCAGGTTGGCAGCAGCCAGATAACAGCAATCCTGATTTGTTCACAGAATCGAATTTTATGTTTTGCCAATAGTGAATAATGCTGCTATGAACATTTGTGTGCATGTTTAATTACAACTAGAGTGCATAAAAGTCTACAGGCTAAAATGTAAACCATAATGTAAATCAAAATGGAACCATGTTTGAAAGCTATGTTTCAATATCTGTACATCAGCTGCAGCAAATATAATGTTAACATATAAAAAGATCATTGCTGGGGAAGGGACAATGTGTTTGATGTTGGATATGTTGGAGTACCCTACATTGTGTATGTGAATTACTGTGACCTAAAACTTTTGTGAAGCCAAAAAAATAATTAGAAAAAAAGAAAGGATATAGACACTGAGGACGAAATGAAAGAAATTGCCTTGCCACTGTACGTACAGGGCAACACCTATTGCAATGGTGAAAGACAAAACGACAAAAACAAAGCTTCTTCATTGTTTTCATTTTTTGATACTCCAATATATTTGTACTTTATATTAGTTTACATCTCATCTTTAAACCCATCACTATATTCCATTTACTGTTAATGGAAATTGGCAACATATTAGGCTTCACGTTTTTTTGTCTTTATGTAATATTTTAACATTACATTAAAAAAATATTAGGTCCCCATCTACCTCCCACCCCCTTCACCCCATGCCTCCCCCCATAGCAACAATCTCCTCCATCATCACGAGACATTCATTGCATTTGGTGAATATATCTCTAAGCACCACTGCACCTCATGGTCAATGGTCCGCCTCATAGCCCACACTCTCCCACGTTCCATCCAGTGGGCCATGGGAGGACATAAAATCTTTGGTAACTGTCCCTGCAGCATCACCCAGGACAACTCCAAGTCCCGAAAATGCCTCCTCATCTCACCTCTTCCTCCCATTTCCCACACTCAGCAGCCACCATGGCCACTTTCTCCACAACAATGCCATATTTTCTTCGATTACTAAATCACAATAGTTCATGAATAGAATATCAGTAAGTCCACTTTCATCCACATTTTATTCCTCCATCCTGTGGACCTTGGAATGGTTCTGTCCACTCCACATCTATATCAAGAGGGGGCTTAGATTCCACATGGATGCTGGATGCAATCCTCCTGCTTTCAGTTGTAGGCACTCTTGGCTCCCTCATGTGGTGGTTGACCTTCTTCAACCCCATGTTAACTGAGTGGGGTAAGTCCAGTAAACCAGAGAGTAGGAGCTGAAGTCTGTTGAGGCTCAGGACCTGGCTATCATATGATCAGACCAGAGATTCAGATCCCCTGGGTATACATTAAACCCCAGCACCAACTAGAGTTCTAGTAAAAGTAACAGGAGAGGCTTGTGAAAAAAGATCACATCTAAGTCCAGGTCCATCACACAGAAACACAAACTCCAAAATAGGGCTAACTGACATGGCACTGAACTCCATCTGCCAGGTTCATAGAACCTGTGGGTATCTGTATCCCACAGAAAAACTGATACCTGGGGTTGTATCTACTTTATCTGTCTCTGGGACTCTGCTGAGGTGTGCATATAGGGCAACCCCTCTGATAACCTCCCAGCACTTTTTGGAGACTCATAGCAATATAAGCTCATTTGTTCTTTCCATTTCCCCCTTGATTTGGGTCAAAAAGCATTTTTAACTCCTGGTATTATATGTAGACTGAGATATTCTGCTGGCCCGAGTTGACCCTTCAGTTCAAGGTCATTTTCTAGTTACATCATCAGCTAGTACTTGGTAGTAATCCCTCAGCACCAGGGAGGCTCATCCCCAGGAGTTATGTCCCAAACTAGGGGAAAGGCAATGCATTTACATGCTGAGTTTGGCTTTGAGATTGGCCACTTTTAAAGAAGTTTTGGATCACAGAAAGGTTGAAGTATGTCAGGAGAGGATCACTGGTGTGGGTTGTTATTGATGGGTGGCACAAGTTTGGGAGGGAGTACTACAGGGCATACATACAGGGAACATAAAAATGACAACGAAGGGAGACCTGAGTTCCTAGCCAGGGAAGCTCTATCACATTCCCCAATGGGACAGCAACAATTCCTCAAGTGCAGTGGCAAAGACCAACAAAGAAGGATGTTCCAACAATGAGCCTTTGATACTGATGACTTTGCTTATTAGCCTGTGCACCTGAAATAAGAACAAAGCCTAGAGCTGTAAGGTACCCAAGAGTTACCTCCTGAGAGCCTCCATGTTGCTAATTGTGGCCACTCTCTATGCCAAACTCAGCATGTAAATGCATTGCCTGCCCCCCAACATGAGACACGACTCCTAGGGATGACCCTTCCTGGCACAGAGGGATTACTACCAAGAACCAGCTGGTGATGCCCATAGAAAAAGGCCTTGAATAAAATGGTCAACCCAGAGCAGCAGAATATCTCAGCCTACATGTAAGATCAGGTGCTGAAAACTGCTTTATGACTTTGGATAAAAGGGGGAAATGGAAAGGACAAATGAATTTATATGACTATGAGTAGCAAAAAAAGATTCGGGAGGTCATTAGAGTGGTCACACTTATGCATGCCTCAGAAGGGTACCAGAGACAGCCAAAGTAGATACAACCCCAGGTACTGGTTCTTCTGAGGGCTACAGGGACCCACTGGGTCTATGGTAATGGCAGATGACTCTGGAGTTCAGGATCATGTTAATTGGTCCTACTTTGGAGTTTGTTTTCTTAAGTGTGGTGCATTTGGACTGAGATATGAACTTTCTACACATGCCTCTTCTGTCACTTTTATTGAATCTGTGTTTGACCCTGTGGTTGGTGTATATTCAGGAGATCTGACTCTCTGGACGGTCCATTGGACAGCCAGGCCATAAGCCTCAGCAGACTTGCAACTCCTACCCTCTGGTTCATTGGACTTATCCCAGCCAGCTAACAGTTAGATGAAGAAGTTTAACGACCACACCAGGGAGCCCAGAGTGCCTACAACTTCAAGCAGGACAAATGAATCCATTATCCATATGGAATCTAAGTCCCCTCTCAGTATCGATGTGGAGTGGACATAACGATGCCAGGATCCACAGGACATAGGAAAAGAGTATGGATTAGAATGGACTTACAGTATTCCACTACAGAACTATTGAAATTAGTAATGGAAGAAATTGTGGCATTGATGTGGAGAAGGTGGCCACGGTAGCTTCTGAGTGTAGAGACAAGGAAGAAGTTATATAATGTGAAAGCATTTTCAGGACTTGTAGTTGTCCTGGGTGGTAGTGAAAGGACAGATGCTGGACCATGTGTGTCCTGCCATGGTCCACTGGGTGGACTGTAGAAGAGTGTAAACTACCATGTAAACCATTATCCATGTGGTACAGCAGTACTCCAAAATGTATTCAACAAATGCAATGAATATGCCACGATGATGCAAGAGATTGTTGATGAGGGAGGAGTGGGTTGGGGAGGTGGGGGTAAATGGAGACCTCATATATATATATATATTTTTTAATTTCTTTTGTTTTAATTCAACATTTTATTATGGAAATTTTTAAACATGCTCAAAAATAGAACACTATAATGAATCCACATATACTAACCATTCAGCTTCAACAAATATCAACATTTTGTGCTGATTTTCTTGGCTTCTTAAAAGCAAATCCCAGACATCATATCATTCCACCTATAAATACTTTCTTGTGTATTTCTAACAGATAAAGGCTTTTTAAAAACAAACTCAACATGACATGAGTACCAAAATCCAATAACTAGTTCATGTTTTTTTCAAAAATACTCCACAAAAATCTCAACCAGATTTTCTCAAAAATGTGTGTTTTTTTACATTTGGTTTTTTCAAACCAGGATCCAACCAAGGCTCACGTATTGCATTTGGTTGATGTCTTAAATCTCTTGTAATCTACAACAACGTTTCTCCTTATCTATATTATTTTCATGTCCTTTATTTGTTGGAGAAAATGGGTTACTTTTCCTATAAAATTGTGTACAATCTGGATTTGGCTGATTAATTCCTTTTCATGTTTTTAATACCTTTCTCTAATCTCCATTTCCTCTAAACTGTAGATCTGGAAGCTTAATTAGTCTCATATATTTTTTAATGTAAAATTAAAAAAAAAAACAGAGAGAAAAATTGAATGATAGGCATATGGCTCCACACTCTCACCACTAGTTGGTATTGTCTTTATTTATGCTTTTATCTATTCCAATAAGCATATGATGGTATATCATTGTGATTTTAATTTTGCAATCCCCTAAGGACAAATGATGGTGTGCTTCTTTTGGTATGCTTATTTGTGAAGTCTATATATTCCTAAGTTTTGAATTCTGTTCAGATCCTTTGCACAATTTAAAATTAGGTGTTTGCTCTCTTATTTTGGGATGTAAAGAATTCTTTGTATATTTGGAAAAAATCATTTCTCACATGTGTTTTGCAAGTGCTTTCCCAAAATATGTGGATTTTCTTTCAATCCTTTGTCAACATCTTTAACAAGACAGAAGTTTTACATTTGAATAAATCCAACTGATAAGTTTTCTTCTATCATGGATCATGCTATATCTAAAAACTTATCATCAAGCCATCAGCCCCTATATTTTTGCATAGATTTCCCTGAAATTTATTTTGCATTTTACTTTTATTTGTTATTAATTCATTTTCATGTAATTTGTGTAAATTATGTACAATCTATGCCTAAGTTCCTGTTTTGTTTGGGATGTTTATATCGCATTATTCCACCACCTTTTTGAAAAGGTGACACTTTCCCCACGAAATTGCACTGGCTATTTTTTAAAAATCAGTTGACTGCTTTTGTATTGTTCTATTTCTGAGATTTCTAACATTACTTTCCTTGTCTATTACACCAAAAATATTCTTTGATTATTGTATTTTCATAGTAAATTTTGAAATCAGCGTGTATGGTTCCCAAATTTTGTAGTTCTTCTTCATTATTATTTATGTTATCTAGATCTTTTTCATATCCATAGAATTTTAGGATTAGATGATCAGTATCTATAAGATGATATCTTGCCATTTAGAATTAGATTAATTTGAATATATTCATCAGGTTGGGAAGAAATGGCAACTTTAAAAAATTTTTTTCTCTTTCTTGTTTTTTAAATGTTACATTAAAAAAATATATGAGGTCCACATATACCCCCACCCCCTCACCCTACTCCTCCCACATCAACAACCTCTTTCATAATCACGGGGCATTCAATGCATTTGGTGAATATGACATCTTAACAACTTTGCGTCATCCCATCCAGAGTTGTAATTTATTTATTTGTTTGTTTGTTTAATTTTATTGTAGTAGTGATGATGACCCAGATGATTCAAAATTTTCAATTTTTTCATTTTCCAAGGAACAGTTTTGTAATATAATTTTATTCAAAATATTGTGCTACCACCACCAAAACACATACATCCCAATTTTTCATCACAACATCCAAAATGACAGATCATAATCATAGTAGATTAAAATAAATCTCAAGGAATTTGTAATGTCAAATATTGTTTTAAAAAAGTTTTCAATAATGAACTCAGATGTCTAGTCTGTAAAAGCTTCAAGGAGAAGCACAAACATTTGTTTTGTCTGACAATTTCAGTCCATATATGATTAATTTATAGTAACATTTGTGATAACAGTCCCTGATAGTGGCTAAATTTGCATTGCTATTTTCCACTGTCCAGCAGTTTCATTGATACATGGAATCAGAAAACCAAATACATGTTTCAAAATGTATCCTCCTGGATATTTCAGAAGATAAAAGAATCACAGTCTTTCCTTTTTGGGATGTTCCTTATTCTGTACCAAGTCACCTTCATGGGGAACCTCCTTATTATCCTGGCCATCATCTAAGACCTCCACCTCCACTCACTCTTGTAATTCTTCCTCTCTATCCTGACTGTTAGAGATATTTATGTCTTCCCCAGTACTGATGCAAAAATGCTGTTGAGCATAAGGACAAAAATCAAAATCATGACTTATGAAAACAGTCTGAGTCAGATGTAGTTTTACCTGTTTTATTTTATTTTATTTTAGACAACCTACCCTTGACTGTGATGGCCTATAGCTGCTTCTTGGCCATTTGTCACTCCCTGTACTACACAGTCACCATGAACCCCAGTCGTGCCCTCCTCCTGCTGGCATCCTAGGTATTGAGTGATCTTGAATCTCTTTTACACTAATTAATGGTTCTGCATTGATTTTTCATTTATGTATTTTTTATTCTTTTAAAAAATCACAAATAAATTTTATTGCTATGTATTAATAAAGCATACAATTCATTCTAGTGTAAAATCAACACTATATGGTGTAATCAAATAGTAGTGCCTTCATTACTTTAATCATCATCACAGCATTTTCATTATTTCAATAATAATAATAACCTAAAAAGAGAAAAAAAAATCTTCACTTCTCTGTCTCTCTATACTTCCCCTGCTGTACATAACTGCTATTTCTGGGTATTTTTGCACATTTATTGATTTATTTGTAAGCAATTTTTTTAGATATATTCACATATAACAATCTATCCAAAATGTATAATCAATGGATTTTACTATAATTAAAATATAGTGTGTTCATCACCATGAAAAATTTTGAACAATTACTCCAAAATGAAAAAATCCACACCCCTTAGCAGTAACCTCTCCATCTCTCTACCCTTCCCCAGCTTTAAATAATACTAATTTCATCTTTGTACATACATTTCTATTTACATTTTAAATAATGGAATCATGCAATACATAATACCTTGTATCTGGTTTTTTCACATAGCATAATGAGTTTTTTGTTTGAAATTAACATCCTGTAGTATTAACATATAATAATTCAGTTTCAAAGAAAAAGTCATATATGCAATTTTACTCATATTCATATTTCACTTGCAGTTTTATTATGCTATATAATCCCATGTTACATTTTTTAGCTTTCCTTTTAGTAATATACATAAGACACATTCTTAAGCATAGCTCTTCACCCTGAATTTGTCTTAGAGTGCATCTTAGCTCCTCTGTTACAACAAAACTCAAGGGTAAATGCAACGCAATCATGTAGATTCAATAGTGTATGCCATATGTACTTACATTTTTAGTGTATTTTTTGCAGAGAGTGATATTCGACCTCTTTCAAAATTCCCAAAGAAATTTCCAATTTCCTTTTGAATATACCTAGTTGGTATAATGGTTATTAAGAAAAGATGTTCTGTTGACCATGTCACCAGTGAGTGATGGCGAATGTTGCAACTCTGCCATGTATTCCTAGGCTTCTAATTACTTCAAAGTTCATCCTCCTATTTTTCTCTCAAGAAAATGACCTTTGACTTAATCAGTGAAATTTTAATCCTCTTCAAATCTTAAAATAAGTGGTAACAAAATTGATCCATGTTGAACTGAGAGTTTAAATATGTTCTCATGGAAAACAAATTTTATTCTTGAAAAATCTATAAATGACTAAATAAAAAGTCATGCAAATGTCCTTTATTTGTGAAACTTAAGTACAGTTTTGGGCTTTACTTAAATGTAATACTTAAAGAGAGTCATTAAAATATATATTATAACAAAAGACACATCCGTGAATTAAGTGACAGACAAACACTGGGTTACTGAAAAAAAATAGGAGACATGATAGCTGGCTTCAAAATTTAAAATGCATCTTATATAGAAAGAGGAGAAGACTCGTTTTGTGTAAGCTCTGTTCTGTTCTACTGTGTTGTATCATGTAAATTCAATATTAATTTACCGGGGCTCTACAATGTGAAATTTAGAAAAGATGAATGCTTTCAGTTAATGAATAATTATAAAGAGTGGGAAAGTCAGAATAAAATCATACAGGTTCAGGGAGCACTACTGAAACAAGTCACAGAGGAAAGCAGTAACAGAGTCCTTTCCTCATATAACATACCATAATAATATAGCCAGGGTCAACATGCGTATACATCAAACACAGGAGCAGAGATTCTCCCACTGCTAAGACATGAGGTTCCGAGGGAAGCAAATGGATAGAATATGAATATTGCATGAGAAGTTCTGGGATTTCATCCCCTAATGTCTTCCAACTGTCTCAACATTCTATTTTCCCCTCACTTCCAGATCCCCCTTCTCTGATCAATTGGAAGCACTCAGGTAGCTGTGAGATGCATCAACCAAACTATGTCTACATATCTGTTTCATCTCACTGAGTTTCCAGAATGCACGAAATTTGTATTTATCTATTATACAAGGAGGAAAAAGCCAGTGGAACAAAAATATTACTGGAAAGAACCAAAGTTCTCTTGTGCTGTGGGTAAGAAATATCATGGAAGGGAATGCTTTACTGAAACAGAGAAATAGTTGGATGTAGTAAAAGTCTACAGATATAAATTTATTTTATTTTCTAATTTCTTTTTTAGGATGGAGGTTTTGGTTTCTATTGTACCTAAATTTCTCTGAGTTACCCTACATAGTTTAATTTTCATCATTTTATACTTCAAACTTAGAGGTTCTATTTAATTCATTATTGTAATATGTATGCCATTTAAGATACTTACAGAATTCTTTTTAATTTTCTAAAACTCATTAAAAGGAGTTGTTTCATGATATTTGTCTGAATAACCTCAATGTCTGCAACTTTTAATGACTTTTTATTACCATCTGATTTTCTTCTAGCTCTTAGAGATGGTATCTTATTTTCTTAAACCCTGTGATAAATTCTTAAATTGTTCTCCTTTTCACTAGTTGACCCTGCAGTTGTCAGGATTTTTTGCTGTCTAGGTTGAAGAGAGGGGAATTACATTTGATTTCATTTTGCCATGAGTGAGCCTGAAACATCTACTGTTTACTTTTCCACCTAGGGCTGTTAAGGACATAGTGGTGCTGTGGTTTGAGAGTAAATTCTGGCTTGTTATTCAGAGGCAATTCCCAGCAGTTAACACTAGGGTCAGGGCAAGTGTGCGGTTTGATACCAATTTTTGATTAGTGTGTTTATACATCGTTAACATTTAGAATGCATTTAAAATTCTAAGAATGCCACTTTTAGCCAGGCATCTTACCAGAGTTTCCACTTAGGAAAGGTTTGGACTTTGTGTTCATACGTAATCCACTTCACTGACATAGAATCTCAAGCTTTCCTGTGTGGACAGTCTGTCAAACTTCAGCTGGCATTTGAACTCATCTACCCAAGAAAGTTCCTATTATCATTTACTTTGTGAATAAATTAACTCATTAAGTCAGACCTGATTAGTGATGAATTTCAAACATATATGAACATTTGTAGCTATGGGTGCATATATTAAAAAACAAGAAATGTCACAAATCAATAGCCTATATTCAGATCTGGAGAACTAGGAAAAATTGGCAAAAAGATCCTAAAGCTAACAGAAGGAAGCAAATAATCAAGATTAAGAGCGGGGGGCAAATGAAATAGAGAAATAGAAAAACATTTGAGAGAACCAATGAAACTAAGAGTTGGTTCTTGGAAAAAAATCAATAAAATTGCCAACATTTAGTTAGAAGAAGAAAGCAAAAGAGAAGATACAAATTACTGAAATCCAAAATGAAATTGAGGGCATTATTAGGTACTGCAGCTATTAAATGGATTATAAATGAATTATCTGAATAATTGTATGCCAGTAATTGAGATAATCTAGAAGAAACTGATGAATTTCTAGGAACGGGTAATTTACCTAAATAAACAAGAGCTTCAATAATCAATCAAAACTTTCCAAACAGAGAGATGTTCAGGAAGACAGCATCGTCTATTCTACTAAACATTCAAAGGATTAATTCCAATACTTCTCAAATTCCTTCAAACTGAAGATTAGGGATCTCTTCCTAATTCGTTCTATGAAGCTAAAATCACTGTGATTCCAAATTTACATAAGACCTAAGGAGGAAAGAAAATGAAGGACCACTTCCCTTATGATTATTGTTGCAAAAGCCCTCAAAAAAAACCTAGCCTATCAGATCCAGCAGAATATTATAAGAATTATCCACCATAACCAAGTGAGATTTCCCCCAAGTTTCAAGGATATGGAACAAAAGAAATTAATCAATGTAATAGCACACATTAATAAATGAAGGGGTAAATCATATGAAAATCTTCTTTGATTCAGAAAATACATTTGAAAGAAACAAACGCCCTTTCACAATAAAACTTCTCAGAAAAATAAGAAAACAAGGTAACTTCCTCAAGATGAAAAAGGTAATATATGTAAAAAAAAAGAGCTAATCATATACTCAATGCTGGAAGTTTGAAAACTCTCACTTTGAGGTCTGGAACAAGACAAGAATGACTGCTTTTACTATTGCTACACAGCATTGTACTCAAGGTACTTGACAAAGGAATTAGGCAATAAAACTAAATGCGAGGTTTAGAATTAGAAAGGAGGAAGTGAAACTACATTCAGCAATGGCATTATCCTTTATATGGAAAATAACAAATCTTGTACAAGAAAACTTCTAGAGCTCATAAATTAACCCAGCCAAACATGTTCTGAGATTAAAATGCAAAAATGTTTGTTTCATAAACTACCAAAAAATATTCTAAATGAAATTTTTTAAAAGATCATTCACAATGGGATCTAATGGAATAAAGTACCTATGAATAATTTTAAATGAAGATGTGAATGACTTGTATATTGAAAAATAAAAAACACAGTTGCAAGAAATTAGAGAAGGCCTAAGTAAATGGGGAAACACCCAGTATTCACGGATAGGAAGAAATAAATTCTTAAGTTATCATTACTATCCAAAGTGGTCTATTATTTCATCCTAATCCCTACCCATGTCCTGGGAGTGATTTTGGCAGAAATAGAAAAGCCAATCCTAGGTCATATGGCATTACAGTTCACCAGGACTGCAGTACACTTCAGCGTATTGCCTTTATTTTCATTTCTCTTGCATTTCATAACCAGTTTGGATTGTGAACAGTTTGAAAGGATGGAAAGCATGTTAACTTTTCTTCATCTCCAGAACATATTTGAAAACTTACCATACAGTATTGCTGATTAAATATTTGTTAAATGCCTGATAAAGCAAATGGTTGTGTGAGTTGAAGAGATATTGCTAACTACAGGAAAGGAGAAGCAGTGAGGCAAGGGGAAGTTCTCTTGAGAGAGGGCAGCCCCACCTATGAGCACCAAATCCAGAGGAGACAGATCAGAGACAGAAGTATTTTAGTATACCCAGAATCTCTCTCCACAAAGTCATAGAGAAATCATTGTGGGAAACTGCAATATTAGAGGTGAATTCTAAAGAGAGGTGATCCTCTGTGAGGAAGAATTTCCTAGCATAAAAGGTAATCAAGAAGCCCTCTAGAAGTCTCCCAAGGGTCAAAACACATGCTAGTTTGCTTTTTTCCCTCTTTCCTTGAGAGAACTAAATATCTCAGGGAGTAAAGAGACAAAAGAATACTTCATTAATGTGACTTATTCGAGTGAAATACTAAAGGTACAGAAACTATAAATACTTCCTCTACACCCTCTCAAGAGTACTTTACTAATTCCTGCTTATGAGAAATCACAAGTGTGTCTACTAGACACCTCGTGAGTGGTTTCATTTACCTTCTCTTCCTGAGAGCAGAGCTTCCAACCTCATCCCTTATTCAAGTAAGTTTCTACATTAGTGAACTCATATCCTGCCTTGATAATTTCTGGTGAGTCATAAAATCTTCACAGGTGCCAGGGGAATGTATTTGGGGCATCAACAGGTTATGCACATAAAGAATACTTATAATACAAAGTTTTGCCTTAAAAAGCCTAAATATGGAGGGATTCAACGGATACAACTATCTTCATTCTACATTCTGTCTCCTCTGGCATTGGCTCTCACTCATGGAGCTTCCTTCTCTCAGCAGTTTCTTTCTTTCGCACTGCTTCTTTGTATACGATTTTCGCAAGCATTTATTTAAACACATTCATCCTTTTTGAATTTTAGTCATTCAACAAATATTTAGTCATGACATATTTAATATTAGGCATGAAATATTATTTTGGGAATAAAGAAATGAGTAAGACTTTTTTCCTTATCTCAGAGCGATCACATGCAAGAGAAGTAGAAATGAGTGCATGCACTATCCTGTGGTGTCACTGACATCCTGGTAAAGTGGATCCAAACATTAGGACTCCTCTTGTGGAGGTTGGAGTGAAGGCTTGACAAGGGACCTGGTAATTGTATTGAATTGAAAAGGAGGATTTGGAGTTATTCCAGTAGGAGAAAGGGGTAGAAGCATGCCAAGAAGAGTTGACAGGTACACAAATGTGGGATCAATATAACCATGATGCTTAGTGAGTTTTGAATAATAGTTCTTGATATCTGATTAACAATGAAGATCAGGGAAAGAAAAGTGTTCCATGGGCCTGGCAGATTTGGCAGAAGCCAGATTACAGGGAACAAGGGGTTTTGCCCACAAGATGGATATTTATGTTTGAAGTATTGAAAGTCAGTGTGGGGTTTATGACAAGTGAGGTTCATGAAAATTCTTTCCCTGAGGAAAGCTCACTCTGGGTTTATGTAACTATTGCTGTTGCCAGAACCATTCAGAGAATATGAAAGTTGGAAATAGCACAGTGGAATTGGGAAGGAGGTGTTGGGAATGAATTTGTATGGGGCAATACCACAATGAAAAAAATATTCATTATTGTACTAGACACAATGTCAGACATTTTATATTCGTTATTTTATTTATTCTTTAAAATACACTGTGAAATCATTTTTCACATTCTGATTTATTGGAGGAAGAATGGACAGCTTACAGAAATGTGATATTCTTGTAAAGGCATGCAATTGTTTCTGGACTGAATCTTGGAGTTAGATAATTTAGGATTTTACACATCACTAATAATTTATTTTGTAATAAACTTAATATTTTTGAACAGTGTTATATTTATGGAATAATTGCAAGGGGAGTAAAGAGGGTTTCTAAGAATCTCTTACCCACTTTCCCCTATTCTTAATAGCTCCCATCCAATATAACACATTATATTTATTTGTCATAAAAAAAAATTCTTAGGTCCTTCCTGGCAGTAACAGCTTCTCAGAATCTCCTCAATTTTGGTGACCTGGATATTTTTAGGCAAGCCGTTTGGGTATTTTTTTTTATTTGTTTATTTTTTGAAGACATATAGATCACACAAAAAAATGTTATATTAAAAATTAAAGAAATTCCCACAAAACCCACACCCACACCCCCACTGCTCTCACATCAACAACCTCTTTCATCATTGTGGCACAGTCATTTCATTTGGTGAATAAATTTTGGAACACTACTGCACTGCATGTACTATAGTTACCTTGTTATTTACACTCTAACCCAGTACGGTCTTTGGGTTATGGCAATACATATAAAGTCCAGCATCTGTCCCTGCAATATCACTTAGGACAACTCCAAATCCTGAAAATGACCCCCATCACCATGGCCACTTTCTCCACATAAATACTACAGTTTCTTCCATTACTATTCACAATATTTCTGTAGTAGAATATCAGTAAGTCCACTCTAATGCTTATTTTATTCCTCCATCCTGTGGACCTTGGGATGGTGATGTCCAGTCCAGCTCTAAATCGAGAGGGGGCTTAGATCCCTCATGGCTGACGGATGCGATTCTCCTCCTTGTAGTTGTAGGCCCTCTCGTGTCCCTGGTGTGGTGGTTGGCCATCTTCACCTCTTTGTTAGCTGCCAGTTGAGTATTTTGTAAAGAGTCCATTAGTCCAAATTTATCTGATACACTTATCATGACTAGACTGGGTTTATGGGATTTGGAAGGAGACACGAGACATAAAATGCCACGTTCACCACATCATATCCAGGGTGCATCCTGTCAATGTGACTTATCACTGTTGATGCTGACCTTGACCAACAGTGTTTTGAGGTTCCTCCCTTATAAAGTTCCTCATTTCTCTGCCTTCCATTCATAACTTTGGAAAGTAGTCACTATGTGAAGCCCACATTCAGGAGTGGGATTTTTCCACCATTCACTTGAGACAGCAAATCTGCATAATTTTTGGAATTCTTCTAGGAGATAGAGCTCTTTTTTAAATCAACAATTTTTTTATATCAATATTGACTCATGACATTTAATTTATATTTTGTGTTGTGATACAGTATTATTTTATTTTGTTGTTTAGTTTATTCCAATTTGGTCATGGGACCTCTTTCAACTGTGCCCTGTGTCTATTTGATGTTATCCCCATCACTGAGGATTTGATTTTATCACCCACATACTTTCTGTACCTACAAGATGCTCCAGGCTCTTTTTGCTTATTTCTTGCCAAAAGTCCTGCAGTAAACTATTTCTCCAAGAAGATTCATACTTGAGAATGGCATTCAAATTCAAACTCTGGACACTGTAAGGTCCTTGCTACTGGGCCCTATCCAGGGAGTTCTTGAGGAAATATATGTGCGTACACTATCCTGTATATATACACATTCCTCTAAATATTTCTACATGCAACCCATGTGTACCTATATTTACCTATACAGCAGTTAATACTGATGTTTCTAACTCTAAACCAGTAACACAGAACAGTTCCAGTAACTTCCTTTTGTTTATCTGTAACCTCCCATGCTACAGTGAGAAGCATGTTCCCATATCTGCCACCCATTTTCCTCATTGCTTGATACCAGTGTACATGTGTAGAAGTAAAAGTATTGTTAACCCATACCCTAGTGGGATACAACTTGATCAACTAGAGTAGTGTTCATATGTACAGTGTCCATTGACTTCACCTTACAAATTCCATTTATATACAAAATTAATATTTCAGCAACTTTCCTCCATACCCTTCAGAGAGGGCATTTCACACATTTATTACACAGTTGTTTTTTTGAACATTTTGCATACCTTGAAAATGAATTTTATTTTCATACATTAATGTTGCCTCTTCGTGTTGTCAAGGTAAGTGAGTTTTGACAAATGCGTAATGTCATGTAACTGCAATTAATAAAACAGAATAGTTTCGCTACTCTAAAAATTCCCCTCTACTTCAATTATTCAGCCCACCTGCTCCCTCCCAAAAGCCCAAACAACCCGTGATCATTATAATGCCCCTGTTGTTTAATCTTATCCAGAATTTCATAAAATAATTTGATATACTTACATTGCATTTTAGACTGGGTTCTTTAGCAACAACCTTTTGAGAATCACTCTTGTCATTTTAGTATATTTTTGTGTATGCTTGTTTGCAGTCTGTTTGTCATCTTGTTAGATTCTCTTCAGATCCTTTGCCCATTTATAAATTGGGCATTTACTTTCTCATTGTTGGCTTTCAAAATTATTTGAATTTTTGAATACAAATATTTTATCAGATATGTGTTTTGCAAGTATTTCCCCCAATTCTCTTAACTTCCTTTTCATTTCCTTATCCATTTCTTTCACAGAGCAGTTATATTATATTATCATAAAGAACAACTTATAAATTTTATTCTGTCACGGGTTATGCTTTGGGTGCTATATCAAAACACTAAACACCAAACCCCTGATCCCTTGATTTTCTTCTGTGTTTTATTCTAGAAGTCTTATGCTATGCATTTAACATGTAAGTGCATAATTCATATTGGGTTAACTTTTTTGAAATGTATACAGTCTGAAATGTATACAGTCTGTGCCTAAATTACATTTTTGTTTGGCATGTGTGCATCCCATTTTTCCAGAACTATTTGCTGTAAAGACCACATTTTCCCCATTGAATTTTCCTTTCTCTTTTGTCAGAAATCACTGGACTACATTTGTGTAGATCTATTTCTGGATTATCTAACAAGAGTTTATGTGTCTTCTTCAATAAGACAACACTGTTGATTGTTGTGCTTTTTAGTAACTCTTGAAATCAGTGCGGCCCCACAACTTTGTTCTTCGTCCTCAGTATTGTTTAGGCTGTCTAGGTAGTATCAGGTGGAATAAGACCTACTACTTTGATCTTCTTCTATAGTATTATATTGGCTTTCTAGGTTTTTTGCCTTTCCATGTAAGCTTTAGAATTAGTGTATCAGTATCCTCAAAATAACTTGGTTGTATTTAGAAGTGGATTGAGTTGAATGTAAAGATCAAGTTTAAAGGAAGTACCATTTTAGTAACATTCTGTCTTACATACTTTATAACAGAATACATCTAATCAATTAATTGTTTTAAACTTCTTATAGTAACTTATATATAAACCCAAAATTCCCATTTTATCTACTTTCAAGTCTACAATTTGGTAATATTTAGTACATTCAGAATATTGTGCTACAATCACCAATGTCCTTTACATCAACATTTCATCACAAGGTAATAAAATGACAATTCAAAATAAAATAAATTCTAAAAAAATTGTAGGAGAAAGTATTGCCATGAGGAAATCTTTACAGTTATGGACAAGTGTGGCTAGTGAGAAACAAGCATCAAAGGGATGCAGAACATTTCGTCTTCCCTGGTATTTTTAGAAAAAGAACACTAGATCTATCCATATATAATAAGAAATAATTAATTTAGTGTATTTACAAACTGTTAGGCCCAGGGCTGCTGTCCTATACTTCACTTTCCCTTAACAACCAGTCATTTTATCTCAAGACAAAATTACCTTCTTCTTGCTTAAACAATAAAAACACATAAATAAATACGCTCTAAAATTGTTTTTATAAAATACACTCTACATACAAAAGTTATCAAAAAGTTTTTGGAAATTGTCTCCAAGTAAAATTTTTATAACATACAATTATTGGTAACATTAAACAAACTTGTCAGGATAATGGTTCAGTTTTGTTATATGCAAATACAGTTTTTCTTTATTTCAAATAATACTTAGTAGCATGAAATGCTAAAAACAGGTTTTTTTTTTGATTATTGTTTTTATTTTGGAAGCTACTTTGCAGGGAGACTGGCTTCTATCAGAACTAAGCCATTAGTTTATCAGGACTAAGCCATTTAAGTGCAGGCTTACAAAGCAGTTAGCATTTTTCTACTTTGCTATAATAGAGTTGTCCTGTTCAAAAGTTATAAAACTTTAACAGCACTAATTTTAACAATGCAGCTATTTAGACCCAAATAGAATTAGCATGGGAACAAAACTGAGCATTACTGTCGTAAAGCTTTTTAACTTCTCCAGTATCTACACTAATTCTATCAGCTCCACACCATCTAGGTGGCATGGGGGTTACAGAGTTCCTGGAATATTTTTTGTTTTTTGTTTTTGTTTGTTTTGTTTTATTTTCAGCAAGCTCTTTAGCAGAATATTTTTTCACAAGCATGGTTTCACTGGCAAGCACGCTATTTAGCACATCTCTTTGTGTGGGATATTGTGTCTGAGATTTAGTTTTTTTCAAGTTTCTGTGCTTTTGCTTCAGTTGGAACTGTTTATGTGTGTTTTCTAAATTCTGATAGAAACAAAATGTGAATAAAGCTTAAAATATTGTTAAAATAGCATTTCTTTTTGAGTTGAACTGTGATTGGTTTTGTGGTGGGCAGCAACGATAAGAATTTTAGTATTTTGGATTTTTAGTTTGACGTAGTTTGGTGGAAAAAAGGAGAATAGAGGAGGAGGGTGGGGATAGGTCTGTTAGAGAAAGGGTGCCATGTGTGCTTTGAGGAGAAGGAACAAGAATTTGTGATCTGAGCCTGATTAAAATGTTTCTTTTAAGGATTGAGTCATGCAGTGGGGGAGCATTAAAAAAGAGAATGGGTGAACAGGTGGCTTCTTAAATGAGTAAAGTAAAAGAAAGTTTATAAAACTATTTCATTCACCTCCATATTGAGACTGAGGAGTGAGTTAAGGGCCCAGGTAATTTGGGAAGGGCAGAGTAAGTGGTTTCCATATTAATAAGAAAGGAAATTGGCTTACCTGCCACCATCAGAGTTACCTGAGGTTCTGCTTTGGAGTGGACATGGAGACATGCATGCTGCCTGGGGATCTTCAGTCATCCACTGCTACTCCCAGAAAGTCTAGAAGTTTGAATCTGGAGTTGGGTCTGTCCTTGTAACCAGTGCCCTCTTGCCTTGAGATGACTGGGGACAATCAGACTTCCAGTGTATCCCCTGCTTGCACAGTGGACACAGCTCTGGAGGAGCTTGTGCGTTTGGGCACTGCTTGTCCCAGTGCCCAGCCTTTTTACATTTGATGCATTGCCCCAGTCTGTTCTTGTTCACCTGCCTGGAGTAGCATGGCTGCTGGGAATTCTGGAGTGTGGAGGATTTAAGACTTGGCTTTTTTGGGGGAAATTCCATGGCTCTCACAGGGCTGTTGGCAGCATTTAATTGATTTAGGGTATTTGCATGGGTCTGGGCTTCAAGCCAAACACATTCTTTTCCTTCTGGGTATAGCAGATATAAAGAATGATACTTTTTCTAAGTAAGGTCACAAAAGAATGTTACATATGGAAATTGTTAGATAAAATGAGAAGGATGAGAGTAATAAGATCTGAAATGGTGTTTAACCTGGAAGAGATCAGAGAAGGAGAAGGGAACATGGGCACATATGGGGTTAGGTGAATCTGACTTGGAAGTGGAGTCAGGAGCTCAGGGAGTTTCTGAATGAGGGAAAAAAGCAGGAAGGGCAGAGGGGACTGGAGCAGCAGGCAGAGTGTATTCCTAGGTAGAGGAATACATTTGTTCCCTAGATCAGAGGATGTATTTGATGAGATATTCATGGTGCAAGGAATGTTTCAGAGAGGAGAGTGAAGGAGGAGAATTGTAAAAAAATAAAAAATAAAATAAAATAATAAAATAATAAATAATAAATTATTTGTATTCAAAAATAGATAGAACTCAATATGCAACAAGAATGAAGACAACCTATTAAAAATATCTAAGCAGAATCTTAACCAAGTATATGTAGTTGTCAAATAGTGTTCAAAATTTTCTGTCATTAATGAAGTGCAAACTTAAAACTGCAATGATCTATCATTACGTGCTCATTAGAATAGCTAAACACCTAAACACTGACAATACCAATTGCTCATGAGTATATGAATACTTTTCTCGTTCATTGCTAGTAAGAGTATAAAATGTACAAAATGTTATAGACAGAAGGTAGTTTAGCAATTTCTTGTAAAACTCAACATAGTTTTACCATACAACCCAGAAATTTCCTCTTAGGCATATATGTAGCTGATTTGAAAGCACAAGTCTGTGCAAAAAAAACCAAACATGAATGTTTATAAGAGTTGTGTTTATACTCTCCAAAATCTGAAAGCTACCAAGATGAACTTCAATAGGTAAATAGATAAACACACTGTGCTATATTTCTACAGTGGAATATCAGTCAGTGATAAAAATGAAATGGTCCATCTAGTCACAAAAGGAAGGTTGAATCTCAAATGATTTATGTTAAAGAAACCATTCTAAAAATACATCATATATCATTTCATATATATGAACTGGATAAGGCAAAACAACTGAAAGTAGAATGATCACTGGTTGCCAGGGACTTAGGGAGAGAGGAGGAAGGTTGAAAATGTGCAGCACACAGGAATTGTTATATTCTGCAGTGGTCAAAATTGCATGGTATTGGCAAAACGATAGACAAAATGACCAGTGTAACTGAATTGAGAGTTCTAACATAGATCTTGCATGTACAAGTCATCTCATATTCAACAAGGCCACCAAGAAAATACAATTAGGAGAGAATGAACTCTTCAACAAATGGTGCTTGGAGAACTGGATATCTTTACCAAAAAGAGTGAGAGAGTGACACCATCTCATGCCTTATACAAGAATTAACTCAAGATGGATCAAATATCTAAATATAAAAACCAAGACCATAAAGTTCTTGGAAGATAATTTAGGGAAGCATCTACAATATCTTGTAAATGAAATGGGTTCATGATATTCATACCCAAAGCATGAAGATTAAAATAAAAATAAAATAGATAAATGTGACCTCCGTACAGTTAAAAACACAACCAATCCAATGTCCACAGGATGGAGGAATAGAATATGGATTAGAGTGGACTTACTGTTATTCTATTCATGAACTATTGTGATTAGTAATCGAAGAAAATGTGGCATTGGTGTGGAGAAAGTGGCCATGGTGGCTGCTGGGTGTGGGGAATGGGAGGAAGAGATGAGATGTGGAGGCGTTTTTGGGACTTGGAGTTGTCCTGGGTGGTGCTGGAGGGACAATTACCAGACATTGTATGTCCTCCCATGGCCCACTGGATGAAATGTGAGAGAGTGTGGGCTATGATGTGGACCATTGACCATGAGGTGCCTCGGTGCTCAGAGATGTATTCAATAAATGCAATGAATGTCTCATGATGATGGAGGAGATTGTTGTTATGGGGGGAGGAGTGGGGTGAGGAGGGTGGGGGTATATGGTGACCTCATATTTTCTGAATGTAATAAAAAAAATTTTAAAAATTTACAAAGGAAACTAAAAAAAAATAAACCTTTGTATCTGAATGCAGTCTGTCAAAAATTGAAAAGACAGCTTATCCAACTGGTGAAATTATATTGTAAATTTATATTGTATAGGTGCATAATATCTATCGTATATAAAAAAATCCTATATCTCAAGAATAAAAAGACAAACAACCAATTTAAAAAATGGGCAAGTGATTTCAATAGATATTTCTGCAAACAAGAAATACAAAAGCCTAAAAAGCACATGAAAATATGCTCAGGATAACTAACTATTAGGAAAATGCAAATGAAAACTACAATTTGGTATCTTCTTACACCATTAGACTATGGTTATTTAAAAGAAACAGAGGACTACAAGTGTTGGAGAGGATATGGAAGACAGAACCTTCATCCACTCCTGCTGGGAATTTAGAATTTTACAGCCATCGTGGAGGATAGTTAGTCAGTTCCTCAAAAAACTAACTTTAGATCTGCCATATGATCTAGCCATTTTCATTGCTGGCCATATAACCAGAAGAACTGAAAGCAAAGACACAAACAGATATATGCACCTGAGTGTTCATAGAGGCATTATTCACTAATTCAAAAAGTTAGAATCAATCCAAGTACCCTTCAACAGAGAAATAGCTAAGCAAAATGCCGTATGTACATTCACTGGAATATTACTCAGCTGTAAGTTACACGGCAATAACACATTAAATAACATGGATGAATCTTGAAGACCTCAGATTGAGTGAATCAAGTCAGGAATTGAAGGACACATATTACATGACCTCACTGATATGAATTAAGCAAATTGAGTAGACACGGACAGCTAGACTCTGGAAGATAGGTTTACAGGATAGAAACAGTGAAGGTTTTGAGTCGATGCCCATACAGGTGAAATCTACAATAACTTGTAAGTGTGTAGTTGTGTAGGAAGGGATTTGACAGGTGTGTAGTGATATTATTGTGTTGGTTCACTGCAGGTTTGACAGGGGTTTAGGGTGGTGAGGGTGGTTTGGACAGTCCATGGAACTTGGGGGAGGATTGGAGGAGAGAACACATGAATAGTGGGCATTGGTGGGTATGTGGCTGAAACTACAATTTTGGGAAAGCTCTTTTGTCGTTAAGACAGGGTAGACATTACTGGTTTAAGGTGTTTTCTGGAGGACATTCAAGACAGAGCACATCTAGGGTAGGCTTAGGGAAAATAAGGGAGTGTGTGAGTGATCACTTTGTGGTAGTTTCTTGTATTGGTGAGTGGTTACCCACATAAAGAGCAGGAAGGCATTGGACTAACTCCTGGCAAGGCCTGCTACAGTCTTAAAAGAGAGGTGGGAGTTGCTTGAGAGAAGGGGGGCTACCTAATAGGGGAAGACAGACCAGTGTGTTAAGCCCTCAGTTCTGTTGTTATTTATTATGAATCTTGTCCTTCAAGTAGTGGAGTCTGGTTGTCTCATTGACCTCAAGGGGGAGAGAAATGGAGGAATAGAACAGATGAAACAGGGGGTATTTGGGGTGGTGGTGGAAGTGTCCTACCTGATCTTGCAGTGATGGACACAATCCATGTTAAATTTCATCAAAATTTAAAAGTGTACAAACAAAAAGGTAAACCATAATGTAAACCATTGCTGTTGATTAGTAGCTATGTTTAAATAATTGTACATCAGTTGTAACAAATGCATCAACCACATATAAAAATGTTATTATGAAAAGGGGGGGATATCGGGTAAATGGAAGTCCACTGTATTCTTTATGTGACTTACTGTAACATAAAACTTCTCTGAAGACCAATTGAAAAAAGTAAGACACTGTGGGAGTAAATAGAATAAATGTCACTGTACATATAATACAACAAATCTGACAGAAATGAAAAACACAATGTCAAAAAATTCAAAATTCTCATTATTTTTAATATCTTGATTTATTTTATTTTTTGAAAATTTTTCTGTATTTTATTTCTTACATTTAAAACTATCATTATAATTTCACTTTCTTATTAATTGTATTTTGCTATTTTATTGGCTTCACTTTTGAAGTTTTAGATCACAGAAGTGTTACAATTGTGGCAGGAGGATCACTGGTTTAGGGTATAAGTGATGAGGGATACATGGGTGTGTGTTTATATATATATATGGCATACAAATGTGTTCAAATATTCATGGGGCATTGTCTTAGTGGGTGCAGATTCACACAATAACCAATAGAAAATCAAATTCTCATTCTGGGGACCTCTTCTATGTTCTCTACTGGAACAGCAACAATCCCCCAAGTGCAGGAACAATAACTAGTAAAGGAGGATGGTCCATTGATGGACCCTTGATATTGATAACTATGCTTATGAGCCCTTGCTCTTGAAATTGAAACTTAGTCTAGGGTTGTAGGGTTCCTAATAATCACCTACTCGGATTCTCTTTGTAGTTCAAATATGACCTCTAGCTTAACCAAACTCAGCATATAAATGCAAAACTTTCCCCCAGTATGGGAAATGACTCCCAGGGATGAGCTTCCCTGGCTCTGATTGCAACCAAGTATCAACAATTAATGTAACTGGAAAAATAAAAGATCTTGAAAAAACGGGGCAATTTTAAATACATATGAGTTTATATGCCTAAGAGACTTCAAAGTGATTTTGGACGTCATTTCAGAGGTAACATTTTTGCACATCTCAGGAGGATTTCATAGACAGTCAAAGTAGTTACTAACCCCAAATAGCAGGTCTCTTGAAAGCTCTGGAGACATCCAGATACTATATTTAGCCCCTTGCCAGTGGGCCCTACTTTGCATTTTATTCTCTCCAGTGCACCAGAGTAGGACTCAGTTGTGGTTTTGAAATATGGTTCTTCTATCCTTGTATTTGAACTTATATTTAGTTCTAAAGGTGATAGGTGTACATCCAAGAGATTTAAATCTTTGGGCTGTCCATGTGTCAGCTAGGTCCTGTATCTCAATGAACTTGCAATACCTACTCTCCAGTTCATTGGATGCATCCAGGACAACTAAAAAGGAGAAGATGTTGGACAAAACATACCAAGGAACCGAGGGTGTCTACAACTGCTACAAAAGAGTCCCATCCATCAGCCTTATGGGATCAAAGCCCCCAGTCAATTAAAGTTGGATTGGACACTACTATCCCTGAATCCTCATGATTGGGGAATATGTTATGAATGAAAGTAGAATTACTAGTAGTCTAATATCAAATTGTGATTCTAGCAATGGAAGAAATATTATTGATGTGTAGGTAGTGGTCACTGGAGGTTCTGAGGGTAGGGAAAGGGACATACAGGTGCAATATGTGGTCATTTTTGGGACTTGGGAATCTTCCTGAATCACAATTCAATGACAGATACAGGCCACTATGTATTTTGCCATAACCTACAGAACTGAGTAGAAAAGAGGGTAAACTTCAATGTATACTATTATCCATGATTAGTGGCCATGCTACAGTATGTGTTTATCAATTGCAATGAATATACCACATTAATGAAAGATGTTGCTAATGTTGGAAAATGTAAGAGTTGTGGGAAGTGGGGCATACTGAATCCCCTGTATAATATCTAATATTTATGTAATCTAAGTATTTTAATTAATTAAGGAAAGGAAAATGAAAAAAGAAAGGATATTGTGTTTTGTTAAATTATTCTCTGTGTCAATTGAGATGCTCATATGGTTTTTCTTCTTTGATTTATTAATGTGGTAAACTACACTGATTCATTTTCTTATGTTGAAACACTTGTATACCTGGAATGAACTTCTTTGGATATGCTGCATGATTTACTTACTGCTGTTAGACTGAATTTGCATGTATTTTGTTGAGGATCTCATTGCTATATTCATTAGAGATTGGTCTTTAATTTTCTTTATTTGTAATATATTTATCTGGCTTTAGAATTAGGGTGATACTGGCTTCTTATCATGGGATTGCTGATGTCTAGGCATCTTAATATTTGGCTGAGAAATGGTGAATTTCTATCTCTTGGTAGAAGTTTTATTTACTGTCTCCTCTTTGATTTTGGGTTCAACTTATTCTAAATATTAAATTTTGACCTTTTAAAGTTATCATACAAGGTCTTGGTCCCATGAGTGGGGTCCAGACCAGATCCAAGTGGGTGGAGGAATAAGTGAGGAGAGACTCCAAGAAGCCTTTTTCCTACACTTCCCAGGCTGGCCAGCAGATGGAGCACTGTCATGACTGTTTTTGTGAAATTTGAATTTTCCAACCACAGCAAAATAACACTATTTTTGGTTTCTCCATTTCTCTCTTCCCACTCTCTTTTGGAAGATACATTCACATGGGACTACCTTGTGAATAGCAGCTTCTTTGGACAGCTTATGTCCTCTCCCCCTGTTTTTGGAAGAGAATTGAACCCTGCTGCCCCACTCAGATGTCATATTCTGGGAACCCCTTATGGTGGCTGTCATTGCAAGACATTATATAAATCTCCTAGACAGCCAAAGTAGTTGGCTGAGAAATGGTCAAAATTAATATATCAAACTATTGGGAGTGAAAACACCAATAACACTATTTCCAGGAGATAAATGTACAATGCTAATAAATGCAGAGATTGAAAAAATGATTCAGAATGAATTGTTTACATTAACTTCTAAAAACAATGCCTAGGAATGTATTCACCAAACTGGTGTACGTGAAAAATTATTTGAAGGGAATCATAATTCAAGGAGTGCGGCATGAGGTAGGGCTTTTATTTGCACAAGAGAAACCTCCAGAAAGAATTAATAAGCTGAGGATTTTACATCTCAGATTATGGTGCAATCATTACAGAAATTTTATAAGACTTCATAAATGAAATATTCTCTGAAAATTATAGGTTTGATGTTGGTATATCTCAAAAACAGTTTCTTAATATGTGGGTTAATAAATTGCAAAGTGAGAATGAATTCATAGCTTTCTCAAAGAAAATGGAGTAAATACGAATAAACATTTGTTTTTTCAAAACTGGCAATTGGTGCAAGGCAAACACTGATCCCTATGGGGCACTCTGATTTCCCAGTCATAATGGTGGTCCTTGGATCAGGTAATGAATGAAGAAGGCAGCTTAGTCTATCTCACAAAGAACAAAGTTGGACTACATAAAAACCTGAAATTATGTGCAAATATCTGGGTTGAATAGTTTAAAAAGACATATTTGGAAATGGGGAAACAAACACACATTATTTTTGTAATCTCTAAACACAGACTATTATAGAAAATTCTGAGAGAAATTTCCTGAAAATGTCAAAACTATGGATATACTTTTAAAGGACAAATTTATGTCGCTGGAAAAATCACAAAAATTAATGAGACCATCAAAGTTTGAAGAATCAGAGATTGTGTTGTAAATTACAACTTCACTAAACTTATAATTAGGAACACACAAGAGAAAGGAGAAGATCAGAGATGGAATGGGAATATTGTAAACCAAGTCAGACTACATCTCCATTTCAGGATGCTACTTATTTAAGGAGACAGTGAATCTTAGCCATGTTTTCTGGTACACAGCATTTGAAATAAGAGAATATTTTCACCAAAACTTATAACATAAGCAGTTGCTTTCATCTGGCAGGGACTGCAGCACACCTTTATCCCTGCAGCATCTTCTATGATTATACATACAGAATTATGTGTATTAAATATTTTACCACTGAAAAATCAAGATAGTAGCTTCTGCCTTCAATACTCTTACTCGGGAATACAATAAGAGATAGCACATGATGTAAAAGAATACAAAAGAAACTTGTGTCCTCGATATATAAAAAGTAATGAAATAGAATTCTGAAAATTATGTAGATTATTTTTGATACACTTATGAAGTATGTATATTTAGATCTCCCAGTATTTGACCTCTTTTCATCATGAGTACCTTTCTAAACTTGAGAAAACAATCCATTTATAGGGAGAATATTTCTCAGCATTTTTAAAACTTGCTTTATGTCCTTGTTTCTAAGACTATAGATTAAAGGGTTTAGCATGGGTGTGACCGCCATGTACATCACTGAGGCTATTGTGTCTGTTCTTGAATTTTATGTAGCAGCAAAACTAAAATACACTCCAAGAATTGTACCATAAAACATGGTCACTACTGAGAGGTGATACCCACAAGCAGAAAATGCTTTCTACTTTCTCTCAGCTGTTGCAATTCTTAAAATGGAAGAGCCAATCTTGAAGTGAGAGAAAAAGATCCCAGTGAGTGGAATAACACCCTAAGCCCAGCTGTAACATTCATCACCAGGTCATTGACAAAGTTTTCAGAGTAAGCCATTTGGACAAGCTGATTAAGTTCACAGAAAAAGTCGGGCATTTCCAGCTTTGTACAAAAAAGACAATCATAAAACCATTAAGCTATGTAAAAGAACAGAACACTTAATAACCAGGATGACAGCAACAGGAAGCCACAGACCGGGGGTTCATGATGACCATGTAGTGAAGGGGATTACAGATGACCTTGAAGAGGTCATGTCATCACTGTGAAGAGGGAGTTTTCTAATTGTCAAAAAAGCATCAGAGGCGCGGCGTCGGCAGCGGCGCGGGAGGCGGCGAGGCCGGGGCGACGGGAGTCAGCCGGCGACCGCAGCGAGAGCGTCGAGGACAGAGCAGACCACGACGAAGGCGCACGGCAGCCGGGCCGGGCCGGGCCACGCGGAGAACGGCCGCCGGGAGGCGGGCTGGAGGCCGCGCGGGCAGCGAGCAGCCGCCGAGACGCGAAGCGACATGGTGCTGCTCAAGGAGTATCGAGTCATCCTGCCTGTGTCTGTAGATGAGTATCAAGTGGGGCAGCTGTATTCTGTGGCTGAGGCCAGTAAAAATGAAACGGGTGGTGGTGAAGGTGTGGAGGTCCTGGTGAATGAACCCTACGAGAAGGATGGTGAGAAAGGCCAGTACACACACAAGATCTACCACCTACAGAGGTGCATAAACTGGAGCCTGAGACATGGAAACATGTGGAAGCAATATATATATAGACATTGCAGATCCGAGCCAGGATTACAAGGCAGAGGAAGATCCAGGAAGATTTAAATCTATCAAAACAGGACGAGGACCCTTGGGCCCCAACTGGAAGCAAGAACTTGTAAATCAGAAAGACTGCCCATACATGTGTGCGTACAAACTGGTTACCGTCAAGTTCAAGTGGTGGGGCCTACAGAACAAAGTAGAAAACTTTATACATAAGCAAGAGAGGCGTCTGTTTACAAACTTCCACAGGCAGCTGTTCTGTTGGCTTGATAAGTGGGTTGACCTGACAATGGACGACATTCGAAGAATGGAAGAAGAGACAAAGAAAGAGACAGCTGGATGAGATGAGACAAAAGGACCCAGTGAAAGGAATGACAGCTGATGACTAAAGCCACCCCTTCCCCTTCTGCACTTTTTGCAAGACATTGGTCAACAGGAAGGCCCAGCAGCTCCACCCTCCCGAATGACAGGCCATCTTTGGACGCAGCCTTTCTGTGCCCATTCTTCAAGCAACTTTCAGTCCCTTACTGTAGCAAATTCTAGATGCCCTTTAATATTGTGAACAAGTAGACCTGGTATTATGAAGCTGTGTGTGCGGGAGCCTGCTCCTCGGAGATGTGTGGCATGGAGGCCACTGGATTTACAGCTCCTGCCTCTCTCTCCATTATGTTCTGACCCACTTCTGTGTGTGCTCCATGCCCAACTTTATTTCCAAGTGACATTTTTAGTCGTTCGAAATAGCTGCCTTTTGTGATGTGGTGATTTCAATTTGTTTTCAACCTTGGGATAAATTGAGTGTTTTGCCTCCTGGGCAGATCTTCATAATTTTGAGTGTTGACCTGGGGAGAGGGGATGAGTTAGAAATGCAGTTATTTCCGCCATTTTCACGGAATAGCAGTGTGGCTTCATAACTCTTGACCTCTGTTCCTGGTAATCCATTGTTAGGAGGTTCTTGAAACCAGGGAGGCACTCAAGGCCCAGCCAGTCTCTTAAGAAAATTTAACATGAATAATCCCAGCCCTGACAATGTATCTCTGGTCACTATTCTTAGAAACACCTAAGGCTTCTCAGCCCTCCTGCCCACGCTGTCTCAGTCTCTCAGCAGAGCCCCATACAGTTCCCCATTTGGAGGGACTGGTCCAGCATGGCCCTTAGAATTGAGTCTGTCACATATATACTTACCAGCCTGATCCCCTGAGGAGCTCGGTATGTCCCTGCTCCTGGTCCCTTTTGGGTTGGTGCTGCCACTCAGCAATAATCCTTTTCTCTCTGCTTTCTTAGATCCTTGTCCTCTGTCTTTGAGGCTGGTTAGGTATGAAGAGCCCTTATCTTCTCATGCTGCACACATGAGCATGCAAAAAGCTTCCTTCCCAGCAGAACATGTTCCCTCTTGTCTTCAGGGGTGCTGGAAAGGAATTTGGGGATCAAGGACTCGATGTATCCTGTCCCCACACGGAGTTCTGTCCTGGACAATCAAGTGCAAGTAGTGATTGTACTACACCAGAGTAGGCTGGTGAGAAAGTCCAGGTTCAGGCAAATGGAAACTGCTGAGGGGTCCATAATTTCCTACAACTTGGCAGAACCTGAGTATGCCCTATAATGCAACCAGACATTTCTCTCCCAAGCCTCGGGAAGTGTGTTGATCTGAGTATGCATTGATCCAAGCCAGTGCTAGCCTAATGAGAGAGACCGAATCTCTGTTAGGGGAGCAAGAAGTAGAATGGGATGATTTATCCTTATGCTTTTGTAGTTTGCTTTGCCTTACTCATTTCTAAGTGCAATAAGGGAGTGTCTGACAGGATCACACTTGTGACACTCTGATGGATGCTTTCCTGTGGCCCTCCCAGAGCAAGCGTTGACAGGCTCAGACCTCTCAAGCTGGTCAGCTTTGACCTTCATTGAAGTCCCTTTGGGACCAGGATATGTCCTTTTACAGACACCTTCCTTTCTATTGGTCTCCTCACCTTGTGGGGTCTATAAGTTATTGCATTTCAGTTGGTTATTAGTATTTATTTGACTGGAAAAGTTGAAGAAGAGGCATTCCTACTGGAGAAAAATGTAAATGTGTTCCTGTTTTGACTCTTACATTTGTGCTTAAAGATTTCCCTTCTTCATTCATCAACTAAACAAAGTCTAGAAGTGGGTTATCCTGGGAAAAACAAACTGATATTCAAAGCAGACAGTTGTTTATGCGGTTTGAGGGTCAGCAGATGTTAGTGCCCTTCCTTCAGCTCTGCTTAAGATCCAGGAATATTCCTTCAGCTGGTGGTGGGGGGCAGGGGACATTTTCTTTATCTGACTTTTCTCTGGCTTCTCCCACCTCCACATATTGCCCCAGTTTGACCTGAAATAAAAGTATCATCGTGAGCTGAACTCATAAAGATAGAGGAAGGAGGACCCCGGTCCATTTCACCCCCATGGATGGTGTTGCTGCTGGGCAACAGTGTTGGCTTCTTTTAAATACCCCCTTCCCTCCTCACCTGCCTCCCAAACTGACTAGGACTCAGGGGGGTTGGCTCTGAGGATGTGCCATGCCCTTTCTCCAACCAGCTGCTTCCATTAGATTTCCCAAGACATGGTCCCAACTGGAAGCAGCAGTGCCTCTGTAGGAGGGATACTGGGCTCAGTCTTCGCATGGAGGTCAGGGACAGGGTCAGTATTGGGGGCATGTGTGTATCTTCCCAAGTTCTCTCAGTCCCTGCTGGGACTCCCTGACTTTTTTTGGTTGGTTCCTAGTGGCACTTCTTTTACAAAATACACTTTGTAGAACTGATTAGAATACCTTGTTTATTTAATGTGAGTTTGTGCCTTTTTGTCTGAATCTTCCAATACAGGTATATTGGGGTAAAAAGTCTAATAAAATCTTAGACAGCTTTCTGGAAAAAAAAAAAAAAAAGCATTAGAAAAAACATCTGTCCGAGAGAGTTTTCAGAAGTTATGGTTTTACTCTCTGTCTGGATAAATCAGCAGCATCTTTGGGACAGTGGTGGAGATAAAACTGATATCTGTAAAAGACAATTTTAAAGAAAGAAGTGCATGGGTGTGGAAGCAAGAGTCTGAGATGATAGCCAAGATGATGAGCAGGTTCCCAGTTAGGCGACCAGGTACACAGACAGGAAACGCCCAAAGAGGAGGAGCTGCATTCTCATATCTTCAGAGACGCCCAGGAAGACAAACTCTAAATCATGTGTTTGGTTTTCCATGTAACTTATTAAACTCCTAGAAAAGAAGCCAGAACAACGAGAATTTAGACACATGTAGTGACCTGCAAATTATAGTCAAAGCTGTGTTTTGTAACCACACTAAATTAATGCTCCTGCCTTTCCTTGACACTTTTACTGACCAGCCATCCATGTCCTTAATTGGAAAGGATTTCTCACTTCAATATATTCCACTACAAATTCTCATAGAAGTTATTTTATTCAACAAGTAGATTGACCCATCATTTTTTACTCAGTAATGAAAAGTTGGGGTAATGTCTATTGGTGATGATAGCACAATACTCTGAATGTACTTAAAACTACCAAGTCATACACTTTTCAATAAATAAAATGTGAAATTTTGTGATGTATACAGGTTAGTACAATTAATTTTTTAAAATAATTAATGAGGTATACTTTTTAACAATATCAAAGACTTGCTATTGTTACGATGCCATTTCTTTCCAATCTGGTCTATACATTCAACTAATTCAGTTTTCTAAAATGCCAGCAGGTTATTTTGAGTATATTGGCAAATTACTTCTAAAGTTTATATGGGAAGCCGTGGACTGGCGGGACCTTTCCCACTGGGGCTGGCGGCCGCAGTGTTTGCTGAGAACTGTCGGTTCTGTGGTGGTGTTCCTGGGCGCTGTGGTCCCCGGATGCATGGCCCCCAGGTCAGCGTCCCCTGAGCCCCCATAGCCTGTGTTCCACGGACCTACATGCCCTGGGTCTGCAGAGTCCCAGACTGCCCTTTCCCAAGTCCAGCACTCCCGGAGTTCCGGGATTGCCTTAGCCCTACGGTTTTGGACTGACTCCATGGGTGGGAGGGATTTGTTGGGGGTGCAGTAGGGGGGCCTGGCTAGTGTGGGTTCAATTTTCTGGTGTCCCCGCCCCCCCCTGTTTTATTTTCTTTTTTGCACTTGGAGGAGCATACCGGCTTTCTTGGGGAGAGTCTGGAAGAGAGGAGTGGCGAATCTGCTGAGAAAGCCCAATTCACCTAAACACTCTGAGTTAGGAAACTTGGCCTGGGAGAAGGTGGAGTCAGAAAATCAACAAGCCCTCTCATAGCACACCTAAAGGAGAGGGACTATAGGAGTTGCTTTCTAAGCCTCCAATAGCATACTTGGGGTTCCTAGTGAGGTGTGGGTGCTCTCTCTCTGGAGATTGAGTCATTGTTTTCTGTGTGTAGCTGATTCAACAAGGACCCACTTGAATCTCCTACTGGACCTCTCAGGCAGCTTCCTGCTGCCTAGGAGAGAGGGAAGTGAGGAAGGGAGAAATGGGGGAATGTCAGATCCCTAAGCATTTTATTTAACTACAAAGAGGATTCCTTGCTTGAAACTTTCCCTAGTATTTGGTTGGTTTTTCCTTGTATTTCCTTCCTCTTTATCCCCCAAAGGCCCTTTTTTCTTTCTTTTTTCTTTCTTTCTCTTTTTCTTTTTCCTGCTTACTTCCCACTCCCTTTTGTCACCTTTCCCTCCTTCCTTCCTTCCTTCCTTCCTTCCTTCCTTCCTTCCTTCCTTCCTTCCTTCCTTCCTTCCTTCCTTCCTTCCTTCCTTCCTTCCTTCCTTCCTTCCTTCCTTCCTTCCTTCCTTCCTTCCTTCCTTCCTTCCTTCCTTCCTTCCTTCCTTCCTTCCTTCCTCTGCTTTCTTATTCTTCTTACATTGGGTGCTGCAGGGAGAGCTTCACATTTGTTGTATTTCCTCATCCTCCATTTACTCTTTTCTGTGTGTATTGATTTTGGCCACCAACACAATTCCCTTTTCTCTACATCTTTCTATCCTTCATCATTAATTGTTTCTCTTACATTACACCTCACTTTGTTTGCCCCCCTATTTTTTTGACTTTTTATTACTAATACCTTTTCCTGTTTTTTGCCTTATATTCACTCTTTACATTATTGTCCTCTCTTTTCTCTTTCCCTCTCTCCTAAAAATCATGGTTCCACCAACTCCTAGCAGTTTTGAGAAATATTTCTATAAACTATCAAAATACTACTGCTAACTATTGTCCATATCTTACATGTTATTTTCTCCCAACCCAAGCTATTGTTTTTAATATATTCTTACTACAGAGGTTGTGAACTTGCAAAACAATCATGCACATGTGTAGAATTCCCATTCAAACACAATCAACTAACACATTCTACTATCGTGGAATATTTATTACAGATTATGTGATAATACCATCAGACTATACTACAACCATTGTCCATAACAAACATTTGGTTCACTTTTTCCATAATTTCCTATTATCATCAGAGAACATCATTGGCATTGATGCAAGAATATTACAGTACTGCTCTTAATCACAGTCCATAGCTCACATCAACTGTATTTTTCCCATGCATCTCCACATTCCCACCACGTGCAGCAGTGATGTACGTCTGTTCCAGCTCACAGAAGGACACTCTTGCATCTGTATCATTAAGCACAATTTCATACACCTCTGGGTTCAATGTATTACTCAGTCCCTAGATTATTCTCTAGCTTTCTTTCAATTGATATTTACATCCCTGGACTATCTTTTTCATCCAGATTACCCTTTATAAACCAGCTGCTTCTCACTATGTTACCATCAAATCTATGCATTTCCAAACTTTTACAGTCAGGTTAATTAAAACGCCTACATATACTAAGCATTAGTAGTTCTTCTCAACTCTTATCTCCTAATAATATATACTTTAGGTTCTAACTCCATGCATTTATTCTTTGTATTTGATTCTTATTAATGAGACCATACAATATTTGCCTTTTTGTTTCTGGTTTATTTCACTTAGCATATTGTTTTCAAGATTCATCTATGTTATCACATGTGGCCCAATTTCATTTTTTCTTATTGTAGAATAGTATTCCATTTTATATATAAATACACACACACACACACACACACATATATTTATATATATGCAACTTTTTTTATTCCATTGATTGGTTGATGGACACTTGGATTGTTTTCAACTTTTGGCAATTGTGATTATAGCTGCAATGAACATCAGTGTGCAGAAGTGGGTTCGTGTCAGTTTTCAGTTTTCGATATATTCCTAGTAGAGGAATTGCTGGATCATATAGCAGTTCTATATTTAGCTTCCTGAGGAACTGCCAAACTGCCTTCCACTGGGACTGCACTGTTTTACAATCTCATCAACCATGAAGTTGTTTATTTATTTTTCCACATCCTGTCCAGCACTCCTTTTTTTTTTAAATAATGGCCATTCAATGTGGTGCAGGATGATATATCATTGTCATTTTGATTTGCATTTCCCTATTATCTAGTGATATGAAATATATTTTCATTTGTTTTTTGGCCATTTGTGTTTCTTCTTTGGGGAAATGGTTTTTTTTTAATCTTTTGCCAATTTTTAAATTGGTATTGCTTGCTCTTTTAGTCTTTAGCCGTATGGTCTCTTTGTATAGAATGGAAATCACATTCTTATCAGATACGTGGTTTCCAAATATTTTCTCCCATTGAGTTGGCTGCCTTTTCACCTTTTTGATGAAGTTCTTTGAATCACGAAAGTGTTAAGTTTGAGGAGTTTCCTTTTATCCATGCTTAATTTAATTGTTTATGCTTTCTGTGTGAGGTTAAAGAATGCATCACCTACTAACAGGACTTGATGGTTTCCCACAAATTTTTTCCTGGAGATTTATGGTTCTTGCTTTTATATTTATTTCTTTTATCCATGTTGAGTTAATTGTTTATACGGTGTGGGATTGGGGTCCTCTTTCTTTTTTGACAATGGATATCCAGGTAGGCAGATTTGACATTCAGCCATATATATTTTTCATGCCTTTCTGAGGAGAAGATACATTCTTCCTGTCTTTTATAGCTTGTGACTGCTTCAAGGCCATCTGTCATCCCCTGCATTATGTCTTCATCATGAACTTCCAATTTTGTCTTCCTGTTACTGGTAACATGATTATTCAGTGCTCCAGACTCGCTTTTACATGGCGTAATGATTTTGCAATTGTCTTTTAGTACAGATTTGGAAATCCCCCATTTTTTTCTGCGAATATAATCAGGTGGTCCAACTTGCCTATTCTGACACTTACCTCAATGATCTAGTGCTGTATCTTGCAACTGAGCTTGTGGGTATTATTACTCACACTGGGGTCATTTTCTCTTACTCTAAGATTGTATCCTCCATTTTGAGAAATTTAACATCTGGGCACAAGTATAAAGCATTTTCTACCTGTGGTCTCACGTCTCAGTAGTATCCTTGTTTTATGAATCTTCTGTTGCTACCCCAAATTCAAGGAGAAATGCCATAGCCTCAGTGATGCACACGGTGGTCACTCCCCTGCTGAAATACTTTATCTACAGTCTTAGAAACAGGGACATAAAGCAGGCCTTAAAAAAAACAAACTCTCCAGAAGATAATATTCTCCCTATGAAGATATCATTTTTCTCAAGTTTAGAGACGTGTTTAAGATGAACTAAGGTCAAACAATGTGAGATCTAAGTATAGTAGCTTTTATCATTATCTTATGATTATCTGGTAATTGCCTGATTTCCTGAATTCTTTCTTTTTAGTTTTGTATACATCAAAAACACTGTTTCTCCTATTGTTGTTTTTTTTAATCATTTGACTTCCCTGTTTGTATCCCCTGTTTTCAGTGTTGAAGACAGCATAATGTTTAATATTGGGCATTGGGTATGCACTATATAATTATAGGAGGTGCTGGAGTCAAGAAGCTGTGCTCAGTCCCTGCCGAAAGAAAGCAACTGCACTTGTGTTATATGCTTCTGGTGAAAATCCTTTATGTGATCAAGGGCTGTGACCCCATTGCCAGGGTTTATGTAAACTGGTTCCAGAAAGAGGTTACATACTGCACTGGATACACTATCTGATTAAGTTTACAGAAATTCACATTCTTCCTTCTCTGATACGTGATTTTCTCCTGCACTTGCCCCAACATAAGATAGGTGAGGGTGTAATAGACTTTAGAATCTCTGATTCTTCCAATGTTGACAATCCCAGCAATCTGTGGTTCTTCCAGGGATGTAATGGGGCTCTTTAAATATTATTGTGAGAGGCAGAAGCATTTTCAGGAAATTTCCCTTTGCAATTTCTGCAATAATGGTCCTTCTTTATAGACCATATATATTAACATGGGTTTTCACCAATTGCAGACTCTTGTTGAACTATTATTTACAAATACTAGGAAATAATTTTAGGGATTTTATTCAGACCATAAGTGTTCTTTGTGAGGTAGACTAAAGTGGATGCTACCTTCATCACCTCACCTCAGAATCCTCATTTTGATTGGCAAAGAAGAGTGGCATTTTGGAATAGAATCATTCTGCTAATGCTAAGTTTTTAGTAAATCTTTTCTTTTTATTTCTTTCCCCTTCCTACCCATCCCAGTTGTCTGTTCTCTGTGTCCATTTGCTGCATGTTCTTCTTTGTCCACTTCTGTGGTTGGTTGTCAGCGGCACAAGAATCTGTGTCTCTTTTTGTTGCGCCATCTTGTTGTGTCATCTGTCAGTGTGTGCAGCACTATTCCTGAGGAGGCTGCACTTTTCTTTCGCGCTGGGCAGCTCTCTTTACGGGGCACACTCCCTGTGCATGCGGTTCCCCTATGTAGTGGGCTCCCCTGTGTGGCATGGCACTCCTTGTGTGCATCAGCACTGCGCATGGGTCAGCTCCACACGGGTCAAGGTGGCCGGGTTTTGAACCGTGGACCTCCCATGTGGTAGACCGATGCCCTATCCACTGGGCCAAGTCCACTTACTGAGCAAATCATTTTTATTTTATACATATTAACAAACATCCAATCCATCCAAAGTGTACAATCAATGGTATTTGCTAAAAATCACATACTTGTGTGTTCATCACTTTAATCATTATCAGAGCATTTTCATTTCAATATTAATAATAAACAAAAAACAGACAAAAGAACAAGAAAATTCCTTTCCTTTCATTCGCTCTGTGCTTCTCCCACTGTACATAGCTGCAGTTTCTGGCTATTATATCCAAAGAATATAAACAATGACTTTTAGTATAATCACAATGTTGTACCTTCAAATTTCAAAAATTTTAGAACAATTTCATTACTCCAAAAAGATAGATTCTACACCCCTTAGCATTATTTCCTCAGACCTACATAACCATTAATCTACTTTCATCTTTATGAATTGACTTATAGTTACATTTTATACAAATGGAGTTATACAAGATATAGTTCTCTATATCTGGTCTCCTTTACATAGTATAATGTTTTTCCCTGATATTAACATATTGTACTATTATCCCTTATATTTGTTTAGCTTCAAAGAAAAATGATTGTACATATGCAATTCTACCCATATTCAAATTTCACTTAAAATATTTATATTTCATATATTTAGTTCATAATAGGGCAATCATATAGTATTTGTCATTTTGTGTCCTACTTGCTTCATTCAAGAAAATATCCTCTAGATTCATCCATGTTGTTATATGTTTCATGACTTCATTTCTTCTTACTACTGCATTATATTCCATTGTGTTTATTCTCCACAATTTGTTGGTCTATTCATCATTTGATGGACACATGGGTTTTTCACAACTTTTGGCTATCATGAATAATGTTGCTATGAACATCAGTATGCAGATATCTGTTCACATCACTACTATCTGTTCTTCAGGATATACCTAACAATGGTTTTGCTGGGTTCCAGAGCAAGTCTATATTCAACTTCCACAGTGGCTGCACCATTCTACATTCCCACCAATAGTGAATAAGCATTCTTATCTCTCCACATCCCCTCCAACAGTTTTTTGACTTTTTAATAGCAGCCAGTGTACTAGGTATGGAATGGTGTCTCATTGTATTTTTATTTGAATTTTCCTAATCACTAGTGATGATGCACACTTTTTTCAAGTATTTCTACATCATTTTATTTCTTCTTTGGACAATTTTCTTTTCAATTCTTTTGTCCATTTTAATATCAGATACTTTGTCTTCTTATTGTTGAGTTGTATGATCTCCTTATATATCATGGATATTAAACCTTTATCAGATATGTGATTACCAAATATTTTCTCCCCTTCAGTCAGTTGCCTTTTCACACTTTTGACCAAGTCTTTTGAGGTGCAAACGTTTTGAAGTTTGAAGAGGTTCCTTTTATCTATAAATCTTTTGCTGCTCATGCTTTGAGTATAAAGTTTAAGGAAATACATCCTACCACAAGTTCCTGAAGATGTTTTCCTACATTTTCTTCTAGTAGTTTTATGGTTGCTGTTTTTATATTTTAGTTCTTGATCCACTTTGTGTTAATTTTTGTGAGAGAGGGGTCTTCTTTCTTTTGAATATAGCTATCTATTTACCCCAGCAACATTTGTTGAATAGACTGTACTGGTCCAGTTAGGTGGGCTTAAGGGCTTTGCAAAAAGCCACTTGACTGTCGATGCAAAGGTCAATTTCTGAGATTATGATTCAGTTCAATGGGTCAATCTATCTGTTCTTACACCAGTACAATGCTACTTTTTACCACGGTAGCTAATTAATATGCTTTAGTAAGGAAGTGAGTGTCCTCCAACTTCTATCTTCTTTTTCAAGACACTATTTGCTATTCAGGGCCTGTAGCAGTTTGATGTAGTTATGAATTCCAAAAATATAGATATTGGATTATGTTTGTGAACTGGCCTGTATGTGGGCTTGATTAAATTATGACTAGGGCTTTGATTGGGATATGTCAGTAAGGTGTTGAGTGCCAATCCCTTGGTGGGTGAAGATTCACAGCTAAAAGACATGGCAAAGTACAGAGGTGGAAGTTTTGGATGTTGTTGTTCTGATGTTGGACTTTGATGCTGAAGCCTTAAGCTGGAGCCCCAGCAAGTGAGCACTTAGAAGAAAGAGAAGTAAATCTCAGGAAGAGAGGACATGAGCCAGGAAAGGAATGTAGAGAGATAGAGACAGCTCTTTAGACATGGCAGAAACCCTAGGGAGAGAGACAGAGTTGGCCACCTGATAGACTACAGCTGACCTCACAGATGCCAACAGCCATCTTGCTGCAGAACGTGGCAAAAGACTTTTGTGTGGGAAATAACTTCCGCTTTATGACCTGGGAACTGAAAGCTCCTACCCCAAATAAATAACCTTTACAAAAACCAACCAATTTCTGGTATTTTGCACCACCACCCCTTTGGCTGTTTAATACAGGGCGCCTAACACTTCCAAATAAATTTTATTATGGCTTCTTGATTTCTGCAATAAAGGCTACAGGGATGTTGGGGATTATATTGAATCTGTCAATAAGTTTGGATACAATTGATATCTTAATGATATTTCATCTTCCAATCCATAAACACGGAATGTCCTTCCATTTATTTAAGTTTTCTTCAGTTTATTTCAGCAATGTTTTATTTTCTGAATACAGGACTTTTTGTCCCTTGTTAAGTTTATTCCTAAATATTTGATTGTTTTAGGTCCTATTATAAGTGAAATTATTTTTTTCAGATTTCCTCCTCAGGTTGCACATTAGTAATGCTTAGAAATGCTTTTGATTTTTGCATATTAACCATTTAGCTCCCCACTTTCCTGACCTTGTCTATTAATTCTAGAAGCTTTGTTGTGTATTGTTTAGAGATTTCTTTTTATTTTATTTTTTTAAATTATAGTTATTGATGATATGTAGATTATGAAACATATTACTTTAAATAATATAAAAGGTTCCCACATAGACCCCCACCCCCACTCCTCCCGCATCAACCACCTCTTTCATCATTGAGGCACATTCACTGCATTTGGTGAATACATTTTGGTGCACTGCTGCACTGCATGGATCATAGTTTACATTGTAGTTCATGCTCTCCCCCAGTACATTCAATGGTTATGGCAGGATCATTTCATTAGTGAATAGTGAAAGCTTTACTTTTTCTTTTCCTATTTTGGTCCCTTTTATTTATTTGTCTAGCCTAAATGCTCTAGCTAGAAATTCTAGCAAAATACTGAATAATTACGGTGAGAGTAGGCATCCTTGTCTTATTCCTGATCTCAGTGGGAAAAGTTTCAGTCTTTGACCACTGAGTGCAATGCTAAATGTAGGTTTTTTTATTTATGCATTTCACCATACTGAGAAAGCTTCCTTATATTCCTATTTTTGGAGACATTTTATTAGGAAAGGATGCTGTATTTTGTCAAATTCCTTTACTGCATCAATTGATAGGCTCATGTAGTTTTTCTTCTTAAATTTATCATTGTGATTTATTACACTAATTGATTTTTTTTTGTTAAACCACCCTTGTAAACCTGGGTTAAAACCCACTTAATTTTGGTGTATAATTCTTTTAATGTGCTTTTGGATGCTGTTTCCATTTATTTTGTTGAGGATTTTAGCATCCTTATTCTAGAGATATTGATTTGTTATGTTTCTAATGATATCTTTATCTGGTTTGGTGTTAGTGTGATGTTGGCTTCTAAAAATGAGTTGGGTAGCATTCTTTCTTGTTCAATGGTTTGGGAAGACCTTGAGCAAGTTTAATATTAGTGCAACTTGATTGATTGGTAGAATTCACCTGTGAAGCCAACTGATTCTGGGCTTTTCATTTTTGGGAAGTTTTTATGACCGTTTCATTGTCTTCATTTGTGATTGGTTTGTTGAGGGCTTCTATTTATTCTAATGACCAATTTTAACCAGAAATATAAGGGTATTTATTTTTTTCTCATTTCACTTTTGGCAAACAATGAATTTATTGTATTTTGTAATATATGAATCCACAGAATTAGTCTCTGCTATAGAGTCATACCCAAATCAGAACTGCACTTTCAGAGAAATGAGTTTCCATTCATGCTGTCCTGAAAATTTCTTATTTTTCATTTTGCGATAATTTGAAAAGTAAAACTCCTCAACTTGACATTTTCTTTCAGAAACCTCTTCAATGCAAGTAAAAGAATCAGATCACTGCACATTCTCTGAATTATGATTGTCAAAAAAAAATCATTTATCACATAAACCAGTCAGTTCACCAAAATAAACGCTAGGTACAATTCTTAGCAGTAACTGCAAAGACAATATTGTAAATACGTATTCCCAATGCTATACATACACTAGTGTTGTAACTTTATCCAATGGAAAAGGTCCCATTGCTGTTCTCACACTGAACATATGGTTACATCATTTCCCATATTCTTATCCTGCAAGACTGTATTTTTGCAATCAATTTTTGTATCAAATAGTTTATCTGTGTGTCTTATTTTCTTTAAGCAGATATCTTTGTGAAGAAAATCTATTTATGAATGTTGTGAAGAAATCTAATAATCATGTACTCTCGATATTCTTAAAGAAGCTAGAGGTATGCCTTTTTAATAGATGGAATTAAAAAACATTGAAAAACAGGCAAACCAAAATGATACTTCTGCTCTCATTATGAATATTGTATAAAGACCAAGAATCCATTGAAATACTTGGTTCCAAATATGCTGCATTTTCTGCAATCCTGGTAGTAGGAAGCTCTTGCTATAAATGTTGATAAAACAGGCAGTGTGCCTGCTAGTTAACCATCTTCTGTGTACAAAAATGCAAACCAGAATGGGGAGAAAGGGCTGCTAAGGGCCAGATCATACCTACTTCAAAGCATAGCATGTACACTCAATGACAGATGCCAGTCATACTTGTACTTTGAGTGTATTTTTGGAGAAAGGGATATTTTATCTCCTTCAAAATCCCCAACGAGTTTTCCCATTTCCTTTCTAATACAACTACTAGCTACATTATTTCTTAAGAAAACATGTTTTATAGAGCATGTCATGTGTGAGTGGTGGAGACTATTTCTAATCTGCCATGCACTTCTAGATCCCTACTGAATTCCATATTCCTCCTCTTCCTATTTTTATCTCAGGAAAAGAATTTCTTGACTTTATCAGTGAAATTTTATTCCTCTCTAAAACTCTTAAAATATGTATTAACAATAATATTCACCTTGAATTGAGAGTATAAATTTTTCCCACAGAAAACTGAATTTTATTCTTGAAGAATCTATAAATGCCTTAAAGAAAAGTCAGTTAAATGTCTGTTATTGGTAAAACCTTGGGTTTTGGGTTTTATTAAAGGAGAAAATTGAAGAGAGTGATTTAAATATTAATTTCCACCAAAGACATCTCTATGAATTGAGTGAGAAATAAATACCAGGTTGCAGAGGGAAAGAGTATTATTTTCCCTGGAGAAATGAGGGACTCGATTGCTGTTTTCAAACCATAAATGCATGTTAAATAAAAGGAGGAAAAGACTCATTTTGAGCAAGTGCATTTCTGTTCAATAGTATTAATTTGCCTAATTGGAAGAATTATTTTTGAGGCTCAATCATGTGAAACTTTGAAAATATAAACAGTTGTCCAGAGTGGGGAAGTCAGAATAAAGACACAGAAATTCAGAGAACACCATTTAAACTAAGACACAGATAAAAGCATTAAAAGAGCCCTTACCTTTTATAACATGCCCTAAAAATGTAGCAGTTTCAAAGTGTGTATATGTCAAACACAGAGGCAGTGACTCCATCCTCCACTGCCAGTTTCCAAGGGAAACAAATGTTTAGGGATAAGTATTAACTGAGAAGGTCTTGGATTTAATTTCCTAGTGTCTTCTAGTAATTGTAACCTTCCATTTTCCTCTCACTTCCATATCAACCTGCTCAGAGGAATTGGAAGTGCTCACATATTTTTAAGATATATCATTTAAACTGTAGTTCATATCAGTTTTATTCCCTGAGTTTCCAGAATTCACACATTTTGTATTTATCTATTATCCAAGGAGGAAACAGCCAGTGGTACAAAAAGCTACTGGAATCAACTAGAGTGGTTCTGCTTTTGCTGTGGGAAAGAAATACCATGGGAGGGAATGCATAACAGAAAGTAACTACATAACTACAGGAATACAGAGAAATTGATGTAGAGAAAATCCACAGATATAAATTTGTTTTATTTTCTAATTTCTGCATCACGTGGGAGGAGCTTTGATCTTTATTACACTTAAATTTATCTCAGTTCCTTTACATGGATATTTTTAATTTTCATCATTGTATATTTTGAACATAAATGTTTGGATTCTTTATTTAAATGTCCATATATTTTAGATATTTACAATATTCTTTTAATTTTCTAATACTCATTAAAAAGAGTTGTCGCATGATCTCTGTCTGAAAATTTCAACATCTGTAAGAGTTAAAAACCTTTTTCCCCACTGTCTACTTTTTTTCTAGTTCACAGCCATGGCACTTTCTTTCCTTAGTGTCTATGGTAAATTTTTAAAAGTATTTTCTGCTTAATTTGCTGGGCCCATCTTTGGGATAACTCTTTGAGGAATAGACGGAAGAGAGAGGATGTCAATATGATTTCATTTTGCCATTAGCACTTCAGAGGAATAGAATATTAAGGTTTCCACCTAGAAGGTTTAAGGCCATATAGCTGCTATGATTTCAGAATTCTTGCTTGCTTGTCATTCAGAGAGCTTTTCTCACCAGGTACCACCAAGTTCAGGGAAAGTGTGTAACTTGATACCCATCTTTGATTAGTGTGTTTACATCATTAACCTTTAAATTTCAGCTATATAATCAAGCTGCTATGTGTCAAGCTGCTATCTAATCAAGAGAGCTAGAGACTGGATGATGGGATTATAGGAAATAGGCAGGGGAAGTGGAAGGTTCTGAGCAAATACCTATGTGGGTAAAATCTATGATAAAGTGTAGGTAAGTAGTTGTGCAGTTACGGGATAAGACAGGTGCATAGGGTTCCTATTGTGTGGGGCTATGCAGGCTTGAGGGGGTCTAAGGTTGAGAAGATGGTTCATGGAATTGGGGGAGGTTTTTGGGTGAGTTGGTGAACATGGGAGATTGTCAGGTACATGGTTAAATCTGTAATGTTGAGAAAACTCTTTAGAAAATATAAGAAAGGGTTGCTTATTTGGGATGTTTGACAGGAGGCATCTGAGAGAGATTGCATGGGGTCAGGCTTCTAGGGAGTGTGTGATTGCTCATTTTATCATATTGTGTTGTTATCAGTGGGTGGAGACACATGCAATGAGTGGGAAAGTGGTGGACCTCCATCCTCGGATCATCAGATGTTTTCAAATAAAGAAGACAGTATGTCTCGAGACGGTGGGTGATTCCCAATGGGAGAGGACAGACTAGCATGTCAAGCATGTCAAGATACAGCAGACTAGCATGCTGTAAGTATCTATTAATGTTGTCCTTCAAGCAGTGAAGATTGGTTGTCACTGTGGGCCCTGAGGGGAGTGGGAGAGGGGAATAAATGGAGGGAAAAGGGGGTAACAGGGGGCAATGGAAGTGTTCCACAAGTTCATGCAAAGATGGATATAAACCAGGTTAAATATGACCTAAAATTTAGAAAAGTGTACAGTCTAAAATATAAACCATAATATAACATGCTGGAAACATAGTTGGTAGCTTTGTTGCAATACCTGTACATCAGCTGTAGCAAATATAACATCCACATTTAAAAAGATCGTTTATGGGAAAGTGGGAAATGGGTTTAATGTTGGGTATATGGGAGTACCCTATATTGTACATGTGGCTTTACTGTTTTCTAAAACTTTTTAAAAGACAAAATAATAATTTAAAAAAAGGATGTCTACACTGAGACAGGAATGGAGGAGATTACCTTGTCACTGTACATGCAGGGCAACACCTATCATTATGATGAAAGGCAAAACATCAAAAAAAATGTTTTAAGATATTGTTCATTTCTTTGTTGTGGTGCTGTCCAGCGGCTGAACTCCCAAAGAGGTAAGGACGAACAGAGCAAGACAACACACAGTAACCGCTCTGGAGATGCAGGCTGGTGGTGCAGGTCTGATTGATTAAGTGTAGTAGCTTTTATAGATGATGAGGCAATGTGCAAGCAGCTTACTGGCTATGCTAATTTAGTGAGGCTGATTGGTTCATGTGCTCTAGTTGCTGGGGGAAAGGCAGATTTCGGAGGGACATGCCCAGGTGTGCCTGCCACCTGCCTCGGTGCCATCTTTTGGGTGGAACCTGAAGGCCTTATAGTTAGAGAGTTTTCCTACGTCTAACAAGGCATCGTCGGCTTGCCCACATTTCTTAATACCCAAATTTATATTTTACTGTATTTAACTTTTCCTATATAATTTTGTATTCTATTTCTAATCTTTAAATCTGTCAATACTATTTCATTGTCCTAATAATTAAATTTGGCAATATATTAAGCTTCATTTTTTAAGAAATTTTGGATCACAGAAGTGTTTGACTATGGCAAGGGAGGAGCACTTTGTGAGGTGTTATTAATGGGGGATACTTGGGTGGGAGGGAGTTCTCCAGGGTATGTATATCTAATATATAGATATATTTGGATGTTCATTGGTTACTATTATAGTGGATAGAGTTATACATAACAACTGAGGGAGTGTTAAGTTAAAAGTTGAGGAGCTCTGTCATATTTCCCAGTGGAACAGCAGCAATCCCCCAAGTGCAAAGACAAAGATCTGTAAAGAAGGAAGGTCCAATGATAGGCACTTGATACTGATGACTATGCTTATGAAACTGTGTGCTTGAAATTTCAACTAGGCCTACAGCTACCGGGTGCCTAAGGGTTACCTCCTGAGAGCATCCATGGTGCTCAAATGTGGCCACTCTCTAAGCCAAATTTAGCATGTAAATGAATTACCTTCCCCACAGTGCAGGACATAACTCATGGGGATGAGCCTCCCTGGTGCTAAGGGATTACTACCATTAACAGCTTGTGATGCAACTAGGAAAAGACCTTGAAAAAAGGGGGGGAAATGGTAAAGACATATGAGTTTATATGGCTAACATACTTCAGACTGAGTTGGTAGGTCATCAAAGGGGTCGCAATTACGCATGTCTTAGCAGGATCCCAGAGACAGCCAAATTAGATACCACCCTAGTTACTGTTGCTCCTTAGGACTATGGAGACACAAATGCTCTATGGTCATGACAGATGACTCTGGAGTTCATTGCCTTGCCTACTTTGGAATTTCTGCTTCTTGTAATTTACAAGAAGCAGAAAAACAAAAAGAATGGAGTTGCACTCAGATGTGACCTCTCTACACATGCCCCTTCTGTCATGTTTACTGATTGTGTGTGTGTGTGTGTGTGTGTGTGTGTGTGTGTGATTGGCACTAGGGTTTGTGTATGCTCAGGAGACTTGAATTTCTGTACTGTCCATGTTCCAGCTGGGCCCGGGGCCTCAGCAGAGTTGCATCACCTACTCTCTGGTTCAATCAATGTACCCATGTCAGCTGACTGGGATGTGAGAATGGTCAATCAACACAACAGGGAACCCAGAGTGTCTACAACTGCAAGCAAGAGAATCACAAGCATCAGTCATGTGAGATCCAAGCCCCCTCTCAATGTAAAGGTGTTGTGGACATCACCATCCTAGTGTCCACCAGACGGAGGTATATAAAATGGATTGGAGAGGACTCACTGGTATTCTACTATAGAACTGTTGTGACTCTTTTAATAGAAGAAATTTTATCATTGACTGTTGTGACTCTAGCAATGGAAGAAATTGTATCATTTATTTAGAGGTGAAGGCCACGGGAGATGCTCAGGGCAGGGATAGAGAGAAGAGATGTGATATGGGACATTTTTGGTACTTGGAGATGTCCTGAATGATATTTCTGGGACAGATGCAGGGCATTATTTATCCTGCCATAACCCACTGGATGGACTGCAGAAAAGTGTGAACTACAATGTAAACTATGGTCCATGCGGTTTGGCAGTCTCCAGGGTGAATTCGACAAATTCAGTGAATGTGCCTTACTGATGGAAAGGAACATCGATGTGGGAGGAATGAGCTGAAGTTGGGAATGCTGTATATGAGAATCTCTGCTGTTTTTTAAAGTAACATTTTGTGTGATCTATTTATTCTTTTTAAAAAGAAAGACAATACAAAAAAATCCATATTCAGTGGGAAAAAAAATGCAGCTATATTTCCTAGGACCCCATATTACCCAGGAATCTTTTACCAGTATTTCCACTTAGAGTCTTGGACTTTTTCATATGGAACCTTTCCACTAATATAGAATGCAAAGCCCTTCAGTGTTAACAGTCTTCCAAACCTGCAGCTGGCATTTGAATTGCTCTACCCAATGAGATTCGTTTTAATTTTTCATTTTTTATCTTAATCAAGTCCTTTCAATAGACGGTATTAGGGATTAATTTAAAAGAATCAGAGTCATTTATAGCTATGAGTATATTAAAGAAGAAGAAAGATCACAAATCAATAGCTATCTACAGATCTCATGGAAGTAGAAAATGAAGGGCAAACTGATCCTAAACTACCACATATTATTGCTGAATATGGGGGAGAAAGGAGAAGCAGTGAGAAAAGGGGAAATACTCTTGAGAGATGGTGGCACCATGTATGAAAGTCAACTCCAGAGGAGATAGATTGGAGGCAGAAGATGTCTTGGTATATCCTGATTCCCTCTCCAAATCAGAGATATGGAAATCATTTGGGGAAATCTTGCAATATTAGAGCACTCATCTAAAGAGAGGTGACCTCCTCTTGGGAGAAAGGAGTCCACTGCAATAGCAGATGAACATGTAGCTCCATAGCTGTCTCCCATGGGTCAAAACTGGAACAAGTGTATTTTTTCTTTCTTACCTCCAGAGAAATAAATTATAAGAAGTAGAAAAACAAAAAGAATAAATCATTAATGAGACTTATGGGAATGAAATCCCTAAATGCACGGAATCTCTAAATGCTTCCTCTACATCCTCTCAAGTCTACTTTACTCATCTCTGGTCTTGAGAAAACAAGATTGTGTCCTCTCCATGCCCTTCCTGGAGCAGAGATTCCAATTTCATCCCTCATTCAAAGAATAGCCTGCACTGGTGATTTCAGGCACCACCTTGATAATTTTAGGTGAATCACAGAATCTTCATAAGTGCTGGGGGAATGTATCATGGCTGCAGGGCTCTCTTTTTGGTAGAAACTTTAGGGGCAACAAAAGAATATACGCATAAGGAATGCTTAAAATACAGAGTCCTGCCTTCTTAAAAGGACTGGTTGTGCGGGGAAAAATGGATGTAACAAATGATCTTCTTTCTCCACCTGATTCCTTTGCATTAGTTTTCACTCATTTGGCTTCACTATCTAAGCAGCATTTTTCCTTGTTTCACTGCTTTTTCTTTGTCTACAATTGTTGCCAACATTTGCTTAGCCACATTCATTCATTTTTTAAAGATTAATTTTATTTATTTATCCCCCCTGCCACCCCCGTTGTCTGCTCTCTGTTTCCCCTTCATTGTGTATTGTCTTTTGTGTCTGTTTGTATTCTCATTAGGTGACTTAGGGAAACAATTCTGGGAATTTCCAGAGTGGGAAAGGGGTGATCTTTCTCTTAGCACCACCTCATCTCCCTCTTCTGCTACATCTTCTCATTGTCTCTCCTCTGTGTGTCTTGTTGCATCATCTTGCTGTGTCATCTTCTCTGTATCAGCTGGCACTCCTGCATGGGGCAGCATTCCTCCACACGGTGAAACTCCCACATGGGGCAGCACTCCTGCTTTGGCCAGCCCTCTGTATGATTGAACACTAGGAAAAAAATAGCACCTCCATAAGACTGTCTCCATTTATCCAGCTTTTATTTTTCTCCTTAAATGTTGTGACATCTGGTATACTCTATGATTACTTTAAGTTACTTACATTCTTTCTGTATTATAAAAATGTGTTATCCTCATTTCTCAGCACTGTATTCCAATTGTCTAGACATTGCGTGGCATATTATCAAGACTAAATATACATACCTCAAGGAATGAAAGGATATTTCATAGAAACTATGGATTTCATGACTGCTTGAAGTAAAGGATGATAGTGGGAAAGGAAAACTTTAACAGGGATGGCACTAGAAGTCCCCCAGGACCAGGGGGTTAATCAAAGTATACAAATTATCTTGGCTTTAAAACAGAAATCTCAGCACTTCAGCTAGAATAGTAGTGCTTGTTTACATGAAAATTATTGATTTTGTTTTCCTTATAGGTAGTCACATCTACCACATTATGCAAAGAAATGATACCAGAATCTCAGAATTTCTACTCCTGGGATTATCAAAGGAACCAGAATTGCAGCCCCTCCTCTTTGGGCTGTTCCTGTCCATGTACCTGGTCACCTGCACTGGAAACCTGCTTATCATCCTGGCCATCATCTCAGACACCAACCTCCATACACCCATGTACTTCTTCCTCTGCAACCTGTCCCTTTGTGACATTTGTTTCTCCTCCACCACTGTCCCAAACATGCTGGTGAGTATACAGACAGAAAGCAGAGTAATAAGCTATGGTGGATGCATCACCCAGATATATTTTGTCTTGCTCTTTGCAGCATTGGAGGACTTCCTCCTGGCTGCAATGGCCTATGACCGCTTTGTGGCCATCTGTCATCCCCTGCACTACTCTGTCATCATGAACCCCCGGATCTGTGTCCTGCTGGTTCTGGGGTCATGGATCATGACTGTCCTGAATTCCTTGTTACAGAGCTCACTGGTTTTGCAGTTGTCCTTTTGTACACACGTGGAAATCCCCCACTTTTTCTGTGAAATTAATCAGATGGTCCAACTTGCCTGTTCTGACACATTCATCATTGTCATAGTAATGTATTTTGTAGCTGGAGTGCTGGGAGGGGGTCCGGTTGCTGGAATCCTTTTCTCTTATTCTAAGATTGTTTCCTCCATATGTGCAATCTCAAAAGGTGGGAAGTATAAAGCATTTTCCACCTGCGCATCTCACCTCTTGGTGGTCTCCTTATTTTATTGTACGGGCATAGGGGTATACCTTAGTTCTGCCGCTTCACACAATACAAAATCAGTTGCTCCGGCTTCAGTGATGTACACTGTTGTCACACCCATGCTGAACCCTTTCATCTATAGTCTGAGGAATAAAGACATAAAGGGAGCTTTGAAAAAATTCTTTGGATGGAAAATATAAAGGTGTCATTATTCCTTGGTTTGAGGAAGGGCCTGTGAATGCAACACTCAATGAAAAATCCAGATATTGTAATTCTTTAATTAGAATATGGAAGTAAAAACTGTCTCTTTCTATTCATTTCAGATTTCAGAGCTTTGGATTTTAAGCTGAATACTTTATTAAACTTTATCTGTCTCTTAGATTTCCAACACTTTTTCCATTTGTTCACTTTTCCAATTTCCCAACGTTATTCTCATTCTTGCAAGAGAAACAATTTGCAAATTCCAACATAATGCAAACATGGATTTCAAAGACAAATATTTTTGTGAAGTCATCAAAAGCAATATATTTTTGTTTTAATGAAAGATTTATGTGTTGTCTGATTTCTATTGAATAAACGAGACATTGCTTTTTTTTATTTTTTTATTTTTTTTATTGACTTTGTAATAATATTACATTAAAAATATATATGTGAGGTCCCATTCAACCCCACCCCCCCACCCCCCCTCTCCCCCCCCAACAACACTCGTTCCCATCATCATGACACATCCATTGGATTTGGTAAGTACATCTTTGGGCACCTCTGCACCTCATAGACAATGGTCCACATCATGGCCAACACTCTCCTCCATTCCATCCAGTGGGCCCTGTGAGGATTTACAATGTCCGGTGATTACCTCTGAAGCACCATCCAGGGCAGCTCCATGTCCCAAAGACGCCTCCACCTCTCATCTCTTCCTGCCTTTCCCCAGAGACATTGCTTTTAAACCCATTATTATAATTTACAGGAACTTCTGACATTGCCACATTGTGGTTCTGTGTACATCCTGCTTTCTATATCTCAAATTATATACAGTTTCTGATAATATCAACGCTCACACAACTCTCCTTCTTAAATCTTATCACTTCATTTTATTTCTTCTGTAGGATCTTGTTTCTTCTTCAGGTTACAGTCCACAGTGAATTTCATGTTTCTGGCACAGGGTAAAATTGTTTACTAAATGCACATCTTTAGGTGGAATCTAGAGGAAGACAAATTTGTAAGAATATTTGACATGGCATGGCCATTGTATCACAGATATCACAGATGTGAAAGAAAATTTAAATAATGCATTATTTTACAATAAAAGATTAATTTTTGGTGATGTGCTCATATTCTTTGATGTAAGAAACCTTGGTGAGTATATGTGAGGTGGTATTTTAATTTGTGTACAGAGCAATGTTCCTTGTTCTATATTATTTTGTTGGAACATATTCCCATTTTTCTCTTGTAAACTTCCTCTGATGCCTACAAGTATGACTCCTTAATATCTCTAAGAAATGTGTCTGCTCTTTTAAAATATGTAAACAGGAAATATCAGGTGAGAGAGCAAACTACGTACTTACTAAGATACTATTTATCATACTTGCTTCAAAATTCTCTTGAATCCTCATGATCAAAGCTTGGCTCACGTAAGAGTTTGGATTCCTGCCCTCAAAATTCCCCTGGTACGGGAGACTTCTGATTCAGGTTCACTAATTGTGCAGACAGAAATTTCAAGGTCTTTTCAAATTCTCCTAGTTATCTGGAAGCTCAACTTATTTGTGGTTATTTTTAAGTGCAGGTATATAAGAAAACTTGAAAAACCAGAGGAACATCAATGACATTCAAATGTCTGAAATAATGCAAATACTTAGAAGAATGAGGCTTATCTGAATATATCAAAGTCTAAATAACATTCAGAGTGATCTCAATGTTCATTATTCTGTACATAGCCATTACAGCATAACCTGAGACATAAAGTAAATGGTTAAAGATATTGATTTTATTATTCTTTGGGAACCAATGGTTTGTAATTCTTCAAATCTCTTCCATTTTCTTATGTGTCTGTGATCACGTGTGAGTCAACTCGGGATGCCTTGAACTTCTTGGTTATGCTCTCACATAATTTTGGCCTCATAATCTTTAAATTGGTCTAGAGTGGCGGTAACTGGGATGCTGGCCTTCCCTACACTTGTCCTCTTATCTTCTAGCAGTCCAGACTCGAATTGTTTTCATGGCTGAGTTAGAATATAAGAGTGAAATACAGAAAAGCTCAGAGATCTCTTGAGGTCCACTGTCAATAACACCGTATTCTATTGGCCAAATCAAATAAAAAAGATCATCATTTCCACCTTTATTCAACATGGGTAAAGGGACTTCTCCTCTTGGATGGAGCTGCACTGTCCTATTGCAAAAGATATGGATAAGAGAAAGTTGGGGGAATGTGACCATCTATTCAGTGAGCCTACTACAGGTACTCATTTCAGTTCAATTAAGTTTTATTGGGATATTCTATTCCAGAAGGACATAGCACACTGAGACGTAAATATTCCCAACATACTCCTAATGTGTTGTTTGCAATTTCTAGGATAAGTGAAAATATCAGCTTTTTTTCCTTCCCTGAGATTCCCCATTGTATACTAGTAACTCGTGTTTGGTTCACTGATTGCCAGAGCTTTGTATTTATTGTTTCACTGATACCAATCTGTTCTCATGCATATATTGTCACATTTGACGGAGCTGTTCATATATATATATATATATACAAAGTTTTCCATTCTAGTAGTGATAACCAGGGATGATGCATTCTGATGGGAGTAGGTCATATCTCAAATGGAAATAGACAACAAAGAATTAGGAATTGAATAAATGAAACAGTTTTGAAACATTTGGTACATTCTTCTGGCAGGATTTGGCCTTTTCCTAAATGCAAGTGTTAAAGAGAAATGGGGGTTGAGTAGAGACTGGGCAGGCAGTGGACAATCCAATGTTACGAGGAGAGGTGACTTGAAGTGAAGTTGCAGTACTTCTAGCAAATTTTCTTGCAGTGAACCTAAATTTCATGACCATTCTTCTCTTATGCAAATAATGTTTCCTTGACTTTGGGATGTTTTTCTATGCCTTGTGTTTGGATTTTCTTCTATACTATACTGTCTTCTGCAGAAATATTATGATTTTCAAGGAATTAATTAGTGTGGAACAACAATCAAAGGATAATATTCAGTAAACGCATTTATTATCATACATTTTTTTTATTTTTATTTTTATTTTTTTATTTTTTTAATTGATTTTGTAATAATATTACATTAAAAATATATATGTGAGGTCCCATTCAACCCCACCCCCCCACCCCACCTCTCCCCCCCCCCCAGCAACACTCGTTCCCATCATCATGACACATCCATTGGATTTGGTAAGTACATCTTTGGTCACCTCTGCATCTCATAGTCAATGGTCCACATCATGGCCCATACTCTCCTCCATTCCATCCAGTGGGCCCTGTGAGGATTTACAATGTCCGGTGATTGCCTCTGAAGTACCATCCAGGGCAGCTCCATGTCCCAAAGACTCCTCCACCTCTCATCTCTTCCTGCCTTTCCCCATACCCATCATCCACCATGTCCACTTTTCCCAATCCAATGCCACCTCTTCTATGTGGACATTGGATTGGTTGTGTCCATTGCACCTCTATGACAAGAGGAGGCTCAGATTCCACAAGGATGTTGGATGCAATCCTCCCACTTTCAGTTGTAATCACTCTAGGCTCCATGGTGTGGTGGTTGTCCTTCTTCAACTCCATCTTAGCTGAGTGTGGTGAGTCCAATAAATCAGATTGTAGGTGCTGGAGTCTGTTGAGGCTCAGGGCCTGGCTATCACATTGTCAGTCCAGAGATTCAAATCTGCTAAATATATCTTAAACCCCAATATTAACTGCACCTCCATCACCTTAGCATGAAAGTCTTATGATGGAAGATCCCATCTGAGTCCAGATTCATCACACATAAACACCAGTTCCAAAAAGGGGCCATCTGACCTGGTAGTTAACCCCATCGGCCATGACCATAACTCCCCTGGGTCTCTTTAGCCCTCGAAGGAACCGATATCTGGGGGTTGTATCTGCTTTATCTGTCTCTCTGACTCTGCTCAGTTGTGCATGAGGGCAATCCTTCTGCCAGCCTCCAGACTCTTTTTTAGAAACTCGTAGCCATATAAACTCATTTCTCTTTTCCATTTCCCCCTTACTTTAGGTCAAACAGCATTTTAAAGTCATGTTATTTTATGTAGACAGGGATATTCTGCTATTATCATACATTTTGTAAGGAATAAATATTTTGATTCTTTTTCAACTCTTTTATGGGTTATAAAAGTTAAAAATCTTCTATAATGTATCATTATTAATGAATTTAGTTAGGGATGAAATTCAGCTACAAGGTAAAGAATGTCCAAACATAATAATGCTTTTCAGAAATTAAGGGTTTATTAACCCACAATTCACAAAACTAGAGTTAGGAAACCCAGAACTAGGACGACAGCTCAGTGAAAGGACTAGGGTCTCAGTATTCATAAACTTATTGTGTGTTTTTTATTCTCATGATCACAGAATGTGGGCTGAACCTCTAGGCACTGATCCATATCCCATTCAGAAAGATTGAGGGTAGAATCATTGGTGTAGTCATATATATTGAAAGGTGGATTGTGGGGGAAGTGAAACATTATTTTCCATAGTGCCTACACCATTTTACATTGCCATTAAAAATCCACCAGAGTTCCAATTTTTTTTCATAATCCACAACACTTGTTATTTTTCCTGAATTTATTAATATAGCCCTTCTTGTGGGCTTGAAGTTGATTCATTATAGCTTTAACTTGCATTTCCCAAATGTCTAATGATGTTGAGCAGATTTTCATGTATTTATTACCAATTTACATACATTTTGCTGAGAAACATTCCTTCATTGACATAGTTTTAATGGGACTGTTTTCCTTTTTGTTATGGCAATGTACATGGTATTTATATATTCTATATATTACGCCGTCAACTGCTATATTATTTTAAATATTTATTTTGTATTTATTTCTTACCCTGGTTCCCCCATTGTCTGTTCTTTGTACCCATTCACTGTGGGTTCTTTTGTGTCTACTTGTATTCTCATAGGTGGCTCTGGGATCTGATCCTGGGACCTTCTGGAATGTGAGACAAGCAGTTACTCTTTTGTACCACCTCAACTCCAAGTTCTGCTCTTTCTTCTTATTTTCTCTCCTCTGTGTCTCTTGTTGTGTAATCTTTCAGTACCAGTTGTCAGCATGGGCCAGCACCCCTGCATGGATTGTTTTCCCTACATGGGGTGGCATTCCAGCATGGGTGAGCACTCCATGAGAGCCAGCTTGCCTCAACAGGAGACCATGGGCATTGAATCCTGGAAATCCTATAGGGTAGGCAGGAGCCAATTGGTTGGGCTTCATCCATTTCCATCCCACATCTTTTGAATCTATTTTCTCCTCTTCAGTTGGTTGTCTTTTCGTTCTCTTTATGATTTAATTTGATGAATACTTTTGAGAAAATAATATCAATATATTATTTCTTTCATTACCTGTGCTTTTGGAATCATATTTAAGAATATACTGCCAAATCTCAGTTAATGAAGAGTTGTCCCTATATCATCCTCAAAGAGTTTTATAACTTTAGCTCATATATTTAAGTACTTGATCCAATTTGAATTTATTTTGCATATGTGGTGTTAGGTAGGTGATTAATCTCAGTCGTCTTCATTTATATATTCAGCTTTTGCAGGATCATTTGTTGAAAAGATTATATGTTCCCAATGCCAATGTGTACACATGAAAATTGATCAAAAATAAATTGCAAGGCAGGGTATATTATTCATGCAAAAATAGAAATGGTTAAAACATATCATACTCTTTGTTACTAGCAGATGTATTATAGGAATATGACAGTGATTAAAAAGGCAAGTCTAAGGGCATATATATTACTAAAAGGAAAGATAAAATATATAACAGAATTATATAACACAGTGAAACCACAGGTGAAATATAAATATGAGTAATGTTGCACATATAAGTCGGTTTATACAAAATACAAAAACAAATAAACTAGAAGAATAGGAAGAGATATTAACATTATACAGCAGGGGAAGCATAAGGAGTTTTGGAAGTGATGAGTTCTTTGTCTGATTTTTGTTTATTATTATAAATATTGAAATAATAAAAATGCTCTAATAATAATTGAAGGAATGAATATACAAAAATTGTGATTATACCAGATCCTTTAGAAGGAAATGGTTTTAGAAATTTGTACCCAAACCACAAACAATGAAAGAAAAAAAATAGATACATTGGTCCTCTTAAAAATTAAAGCATATTGTGCTTCAAAGAATTTTCTTAAGAAAAAGTAAGGATTAGAGTGGACTTACTGATATTCTATTCATGAACTATTGGGGTTAGTAATCGAAGATAATGTGGCATTGGTGTGAAAAAAGTGGCCATGGTGGCTGCTGGGTGTGGGGAATGGGAGGAAGAAATGAGATGTGGAGGCATTTTTGAAACTTGGAGTTGCCCTGGGTGGTGCTGCAGGGACAATTTCCGGACATTGTAGATCCTCTCATGGCCCACTGGATGGAACGTGGGAGAGTGTGAGCTATGATGTGGACCATTGACCATGAGGTGCAGCGATGCCCAGAGATGTTTTCACCGAAAGCAATGGATGTGTCATGATATTGGGGGAGAGTGTTGCTGTGGGGCAAGTGATGGGGTGGGGGGAGGGGGGTGAATGGGGACCTCATAATTTTTTAATGTAATATTTTTTAAAAATGAATTAAAAAAAGAAGTCATGATTAAAAAAATGAAATGGAAAGGGGAGTCAACGAAGGGTAGAAAATATTTATTAATCATTTCTCTGATAAAGCCCTAACATCTTGCATTTACAAAGAGATCTTACATCTCGAAAATGAAAAGACAATCAAACCATTAAAAAAAGGGCAAGTGATTTGAGTAGAAACTTTTCCAAAGAGGAAACACAAATGCCTAAAAAAGCACATGAAATGATGTTCAACATCACTACCTAGACCTAAAAAGGAAAATTCAAACCAAAACTACAGTGATATATCCTCTTACACCTATTAGACTGGAGGTCATTTGAAAAAAAACAAAACAAAACAGAAAATTAAAAGTGTTGGAGAAGATGTGGAGGAAATGGTCCCCTCATCCACTGTTGATGGCAAAGTAGAATAGTTTCAGCCATTGAGGAGGATGGTTTGGCAGTTACTCAGGAAGCTAAGTATAAAACTGACATTTGTTCCAGCAATCCCACCTAGGTATATAGCCCAAAGAATTGAAAACAGGAATACGAGCGGATGTAAACACAACGATGTTCATAACAGACTGATTCACTATTGCCAAAAGTTGGAAGCAACCCAATTGTCCATTAGCAGATGAATAATAAGCAAATTGTAGTATATACATACAAGGGAATGTTACTTAGCTGGAAGAAGGAATGAAGTATTGACACATGCAACAACATGGATGAAACTTGAAGGTTCATTGAAGTAAGCCAGGAACTCTAAGACATGTATTGCATGACCTCACTGATAGAACTCTTCTCATTTGGTAGCAGAGTGGGCATCCCCATTCTAAACTTCTCAAGATTGCGGAATGCAAGTTAACAGACTTACAGAGCTAGAGTCTGGCAGATACGCTATCACTTTACATAAAGGGAGTAGGCTGTGGGGAGATGGTGCTCAATATGGGCAAAATACATGATAGGGTGTAAGGAACGGTTTGGCAGTGGATGGGGGTGATGGCTGTTCAAGGACTTGCGTGCAGTTGATGATTTTAGCGTGTCGGAATGATCAGGGTAGGGGTTTGGGTAAACTAACAATGGAAATGTGGTGAGGGCAGGAGGAAGGAACAGATGAACTCTGCAGATTTTAGGTGTGTGGTTAAAACTACACATTTGGGGGTGTTCTTTTGGCAAATATGACAGGGGGGTCACTGGTGCAAGGCATCAGTGGTGGGGGAATATAAAAAATGGTTTTTTATTATTTGTATGCACTTTACATTCTTTGGGAAAGCCGTGAGTTTATTCTCATTTTGTTATTTATTAACCACATGTTCAGACTCTGTTTTTGAGTCATACCCACAACAGAACTGCAATTTTCAGGGAATGATATTTTACTCATGTAGTCTTATAAAATTCTTGTGATTTGATTTTACAATAATATGAGAATTAAAAATCTTCAGCTTGTCATTTCTTTCTGGAGGTCTCTCCTGTTCAAGTAAAAACCCCATCTCACTCCACAGTACTTAAATTATTATTTTCAGCAAAATAATTTGTCACATATACTACTGATTTTATCAACATCTTTCCCAGGCCTGTCTTTTGTTTACTGCAAACAACATAGGCTGATTAAGCTAAGCATCTTGCATTTTAATTTGCCCAAGGCAGACATGATGTGGGGAATATGCACCACCAGAATGACTCCCCTCTCAGAGAGAAACCATGTTGCAAGACCATCTCAGGTGTCAGTTGCCTCCTGGCATTTTTTAAAATATGTAATACAGTGGAAACATAGGTACCATCAATTTGGTGGCTAGGTGAGGGAGGAGAAAATCTTTCCCAGACCTTCAGGACAAAGTAAATGTTGTTTTTTTATTTGTTTTTTTTTTTTTTTTTTTTTGGTTTGTGAGAGTGTGGTTTCCTCCTTTTTTCCTTTATGGCTTTAACTTTGAAATGTTAAATTTTATATTGCAAACTGCAGGGTTGACAGGCAATAAGCAGGTGAAGACCAATGGAAAAATGTCCAAAAACTCCTGTGTTAGTTAACAGGCCTCTGAATGCATCACTGTGATCAACAGAAAAGACTGGAGAAAGTAGCAAGGAGATAAATAATCTGCCATCGCAACTTGAAATTGTAGATGCATGTTACTATATATTTGTTAAAATGCATTGAACTTGACAACACAAAGAGTGACGCTTATGTATGCCAATTAAAAATCAGTTATAACGTCAAAGGAATCCCAAATATAATAAACTTCTTGCAAATCTAACTATATTGACGATATATAATTTGTCCCAAGGGCAGGGACTGAGGGTAAAGGTGCTGAAAAAGGAAATATTGGTTATAAATGGAGCCTGTAAAATGAAGTCAAAAGAAATTGTGCATTTGTACTGTACTCTAGTTGATAAAGTAGAATTCTACCAAGTTTGGACTAACAATACTAATATTTCTAAACATGTCCACTAAAATCAAGAAACCCATAGATAGATGATAGTTAAGGAAATATTTTTGTCACAATAAACTGGAAGCTTACAGATAAGCAAGTGGAAGAGGACAGAATGTTCTATATGATAATGGTTTAGAGGTAGACAAATCAGTATGAAATGAAGTGTAGGTGAATACAGATACAGAAAGTTGTACGTATACATATTACTACATATATGCACTTGCACATCTTAGTATACGTACATAGATTTCCTTACACTCTCCACAGAGAGAGGCTAGGGGATGCAGTAGGAAGGAGCACAGGTAGTGCCCAGACCTTAGAATTTAAAAACATTCTCCAATAAATGTCTAGGCACAAAAAATTTTGTAGACTTTTCTTTATTTCTTAATATGTTACATTAAAAAAAATGAGGTCCCATTATACCGTGCACCCCTGTCACCCTACTCCTCCAATATCAACAACCTCTTTCATCATCATGGCACATTTATTGCATTTGGTGAACGCACTTTGGAGCACTGCTGCACCACATTGACAGTGGTTTACATAATAGTTTACACTTTCGCCTGGTCCACCCAGTGGGCCATGGCAGGACATACAATGTCCAGCATCTGTCCCTGCCATAAAAATTTATTTCTATGTAATATTACCCCTATTTGTCCAAGGTCTCTTTCATGGGGCATGTGGGAATGCCCTAAGTTTTCTTCGTGACATTTCTGTAATGTAAATTTTCTTTGAAGATAAAGTGGAAAAAAAAATGCATTGGAGGAATATAAGGAAGAAATTGTTAGTATACGTACAAGGCAATGAATCTTATCAAGATGAAAGAAACAGTGTCTAAAAATTTATTTAAAGTTTTAAGATTATTTTGATTTTATTTATTTTTAAAATCAATATTTCATTCTCTTTTTAACTCTATATGTCAGTTTTATTGGCTTTGATTTTGGAAGGATTTTGGATCACAGAATTGTCACAACTGTGGAAGAGAAGATCACTAATATGGAATGTTTCCAATGGGGGATATGTGGAGTGGTGCAACTGGGACATGCCTCTAAGGAATATCAATACATTCTAGAGCTCAAGTCTCATTGTCTTGGAGGCTGGAGACCCAAATATTAATCAAAATAATATTAAATTCCCACCCTGGGGAGTCCTGCTACATTCTTTAATAAAATTTCAAGCATTCCTTGAATACAAGGGTAGCACCTAGAGAAGGAAGACCTACCATGATTCCAGGACCTGACATTAATGTTTAAACTTTTGAAAATTTTCCAGTGAAATTGAAATTTAGCATAATATTATTAACTGCCTAAGAGATACCTACTCAAAGGCTTCTTGTTGCTGAAATGTAGCATCCCTGTAAGACACATTTAGCATATAAATACACTATCTCCCCCAACCCCTGACCTAGGATATGACTCCCAGGGATAAGCCTCCTTGGCACACACGGATTAATACCAAGCACTGAAGAGTATTTGCATCTTAATAATTTTAATTTTCCTGTCCATGATCAAAGGTTTTCTTTCCATTTACTTAAGTGTTGTAGTTGTATTTGTTGTTTTCTAATTTCTTGCAAAGATTGTTTTGTAATTTTCAGTGCATAAGTCTTTCATTTCTTAAGATAAAAAAATTCCTATGTATTTTATTTGTTTAGATATTTTTTTGTGAATAAATTCTTTTTAATTTCCTCTTGGGAATATTATTTGCTAGTGAATACAGTACTACTCAGACTTGTGTGCTAATCTCATAGCTTGCAATTGGCTGTATTTATTTATGAGCTCTAGAAATTTCCTTTTGGAAGTTTGGTTAATTTCTATATAAAGGATCATGACATCACTGAATTCAGATTGGTTTCCATCTTCCTATATAATTTGGATTCCTTTCTTTTCTCAAGTTTTATTGTATAATTTATTTGACAGGCACTTCCAGCACAATAATATGTAGCAATAGTGAAAGCAGGCATACTTGTCTTGTTCAGTCTTCATGAGGAGATTGTTGATTCTTTTAGCACTGAGTGTATGATTAGGTGTATATATAAATATATATATACATATTTGTTTATACGTTTGTATATGCATAATACAAACATAAAATATATAAATGACTTGTATCATGTTGAGGATTTTACACATGTTCTTATTTTTTTCTGAACATTTTTATCATGAAGGGGCATTGGATTCTGTCTAATGCATTTTCTGTATCAGTAGATATTGTCAAGAGATTACCCCTTAGATTATGTTATGTGTTCTATTATACTGGTTGATTTTTTTATGTTGAAACCATTGCATCTGAGGATAAATATTACATGGTCATAGAGGATAATTATTTCAATATTATGTTGGATTCACTACACTAGTTCTTGCTTATGGTTTTGCATCTATTTCTGTAAAATAATTTGTCCTTGATTTTCTTTCATTGTTAAGGCTTTATGGAGTTTTGGTATCACATTTACATTAACCTCATAGAATGACTTAGGAAGAGATCATTTGTCTTCAATTTGGAAGTGTTTGAGAAGTACTGGAATTAATTCTTCTTTGACCATTTGATGGATTTCAACTTTGAAGCTCTATGGTACTGAACTCTTTATTGGGAGTTTTTAAATTACTGATAGAATCTCTTAATTTGTTATAATTCTGTGGAGATCATCTATTTCTTCTTGAGTCAATTTAGGTAAGTTGTGTGTTTCTAAGAATTTGTTTATTAATTTTAGATTATCTATATTATTGGCATACAATTTTTCATAATATTCAAATATAATGGTGTTAATATCTGCCATATCTAGGAATGTCCCAAATTTCATTTTATTTTTTGTAATTGGCATGTGCTTATTTTTTTTCTTTTCAGTATAGCTAAACCTGGTGATTTCATCTTTTTTGAAGAACTTTTAATCTCATTAGATCCACCCATTTTTTTTTTACATTTTCTAGTTCATTTTTCTCCACTCAAATGTTTCTTATTTTCTTCTTTTTACTAGCTTTAAATTTAGGTTGTCTTTCTTTTTATGGTTTTCCAAGATCTGTGGAAAGGCTATTGATTGTGATCTTTCATTTTTAATATATGCATTTATACCTATGAATTTCTCTTGGTCTTTTAAGTTCATCCTTAATCTGGCCTGACATAAGGAACTGATTTAGCCACAAAGGAAATGATATTAGGGAAATTCCTGAACAGAGGATTTTAAATGACAGGTTCATTTTTACAAACTCTCAACACTGAGGAGCCTGAGACTCCTATATTATTAACGGAGGTTCATATGATGATGAAATCCAAAATTCTCATAAGTGGAAAGTAGGAAAAATATAGTCAGATGTGTGAATGAGCCAAAATCAGAGTCTGATCCTGTGGATTGATAAATTACAAAATAAAATTAATTTAAAGCTTTGTCAAAAAATATGAAATGAATAGAGACAAATGTCCAGATCACATTGTTTTTTTGAAAATTTGACAGTAACTTTTAGCAATTACTAATCTCAAAATGCTCCTCTGGTTTTCCAGTTGAAGAGATGGCTCTGGAGTAGGGTGATGAACAAAGCATTAGACTTTTTCTAGTACACTAGTTCACTAAGAAAACAGTTGGTCTATATTAAAACACTGATATTATTTACTAATATTTGGGATTAATCCTTGAACAAAACCATAGCTGGCAGTGGAAAAATTCCTATAATGCATTTTGAATCAATTTTACTGGAACATACTCATAAACCATATGATCCATCTGAAGTATTTACAATCAAGGACATTTGGAGGAATTACAGAGTTATCTATTCATTACATCAACCAATATTACAGAATTTCCATTGCCCCCCAAAATAGAGAAAAAGCAACAACAACCAATTACTAGTAGTAAACATTTTACTATAGAAAACAGAAGATTCTGTCTTCAGTAAGGAATAAAATCAAAGCAGTCTAATGATTTTGAAGAAATTAAGAAATTACTTTAAAAATTGGTGCAGGGACAGATGCTGGATATTATATATCCTCCCACAACCTACTGAATGTACTGGGGGATAGTGTAAACTACAATTTAATCTAATATCCATGTGGTGCAGCAGTGCTCCAAAAGATACTCACTACATGCAATGAATGTGCCATAATGATGAAAGAAATTTTTGATGTGAGAGGAGTGGGGTGGCGAGCTGGGGTATATGGGAACCTGTTATATTTTTTTAATGTAATATTTTTTGTGGTATATGTATCTTCCAAAAAAGACAATAAAATTTATGGGGATGGAGGGTGGAGAATGGGGTATATGGAATCCTCTTATGTTTTTAATGAAACATTTTATGTGATCTATTAACTTCTAAAAAGATAAAGTACATTAAATAAAAAATAGAAAATGGTGTTTTGATGTACAAAAATTAAAGAGAATTCTAGAAATTAGGCATGCAGCAGACTACTTTTTATGTACTAATAAATTTATCTAGATTTATATCTCCCAGGTCCAACTTCTGACAGTGATGAGAAAAATTCTAAATATGACACAAAAATGTTTATGTAGAGAGAATGTATCTCAGATGGAGAGAATTTTTAAGGCCTGCTTCATGTCCTTGTCTCTGAGACTGTAGATAATGGGGTTTACCATAGCAGTAAACATCGTGTACATCACTGAGGGTATTGTGTTTGCCCTTGAGTTTTGGGTAGCAGCAGAACTAAGATAACATAACATATGCAACATAAAACAAGGTTTCTACTGAGAGGTGAGTCTCACAAGTAGAAAATGCTTTATACTTGCCCTCAGATGTTGAAATTTTCAGAGTGGAGGATACAAACTTAGAGTGAAAAAAGGATTCTGATAAGTGGAATAACACCCAGAAATCCAGATATTAAATACATCGCATGTCATTGGTGAAGCTTTCAGAGCAAGCAGTCTGGATTACCTGATTATGTACACTGAAAAACTGGGGCATTTCCAACTCCGTACAAAAAGACAATTGCAAAACCATTAAATCATGTAAAAGGGAGACCAAAACTCACAATAACCAGGATGGCAGCAGCAAGAGACCAAAGACTTGGGGGTTCATGATGACTGTGTCTTGCAGAGGGTGAGAGATGGTCAAGAAGTGGTCATAGGCCATTAGAGTGATGAGGTATTTTCTAATTGTCAAAAAAGCATGGAAATATATCTGGCTAAGGCAGTTTTCATAAGTTGAAGTTTTTCTCTGAGTCTAGATATTCAGCAGCATCTTTGCGATGGTGGAGGAGGTGAAACAGATATCTGAAAACACAGAATTCAGAGGAAGAGGTACATGGTTGATTGGAGGTGGGAATCTGAGATGATGGCCAGGATTATGAGCAAGTCCTCAATGAAGGTAACCAGGTACATGGACAGGAACAGCCCAAAGAGTAGAGGTTGCAATTGTATCTTCTGAAATATATATATATATATATATATATATATATATATATATATATATATATATATCATAATCATCATCATCAGTATCAAGAGCCCATCATTGGAACATCCTTCTTCACTGGCCTTTGCTCTTGCACTTAGGGGATTGTTGCTGTTCCATTGGGGAACGTGATAGAACTCCCCCAGATGGGAACTCAGCACTCCCTTAGTTGTCATGTATAACACTATCCACTATGCCAATACAAAACAAACATCTGAACATATCTCTATACCAGATATGCATGCCCTGGAGAACCCCCTCCTCCCGTGCATCACCTATCAATGACACCGCATACCTGTGCTCCTCCCTGAAATAGTTGATCCCATCTGCGATATAAAACTTCTTCAAAAATGAAGTCTAATATATTCCCAAATTCAATTAGTAGGATAATGAAATGATATTGACAGTTTAAAGATTAGACATAGAATATGTAATAATTTAGAAAAGTTAAAAATAACCTAAAAAGTAATTGGGGTATTGAAAAGTGAAAAATATCATAGAACTTTGTTCTTGATGTTGTGTCTTTCATCACAGTAATAGGTGTTGCCCTGAGTGTACAGGGGACAGGAAATCTCCTCCATTCCTTCCCCAGGTTCTACATCCTTTTAATTTTATTTTTAATTTTGTCTTCCAGATCACAGTAAAGTCACATGTACAATATATGGGACTACCATTTACCCAACATCAAAGCATTCTCCCATGTCCCCAGCAACCAGCTTTTTACATGTGGATGATATATTTGTTAGAACTGATATATTGATATTGAAACATAGCTACCAACCATTGTTCCATTATGGCTTATATTATGGTTTATATTTTAGATTGTACCTTTTTCTAAAATTTTGGTTACATTGTGGTTTAAATTTTAGCTTCTACACTTTCATAAATTTGGGGTGACATTTAAAATGGCTTATATCCATCAGTGCACAAAATTGTTGGACATTTCCATTGCTCCTCAGTTACCCCCACTTCCAACCATTCTATTCCTCTCTACCCTGCCCCTCAGGGCTCACAGTGACAACCAAGCTTCACTGCTTCAAGGACAAGATTCACAGATACTTGCAACTATATTTAGGGCTTGACACTCTAGTCTGTCCTCCCTTTTGGGAGACACTCATGCTCTTGAGAGATACACTCACCTCTGTTTGAGACCATTAGACCACCCCAGCATGAGGGTACTATTCTTTCCCCATCATTGTATGCATATCCACCCACTGATATAACACAATATAACAAGATGGGCACTCACACACTCCCTAGAAGCCTACCCCAGGTGCATGCATGCTCTGCCAGATAATCCTGTCAAACACCCCAAACAAGTAAACATTCCTTATTGTATTTTCCAAAGAATTTTCTCAACATTATAGTTTTAGCCATGTACCTGACAATCTCCCAGGTTCACCCACACACCCCAAACCCTCTGGCCAATTCCAAGGGCCATCTGACCCATGCTCCTAACCCTAGTCCCTATCAAGCCTGCAAAGCCCTGCCCAATAGTATCCCTATACCCCCATTTATCCTTCCATTACACAACTACTTACCTCCACTATATCATAGATTTTGCCCCTATAGGCATCACTTCACAACCTTCCCCACTTTTCCCTGTAAGCTGATCATCCAGGCTCTAAATTTTTGAGACAGCTTGACTTAAAGTTAATGTTTTAGGTATTTAATTTCCTTGAACAGTCTTGTGTAGTTCTCTGTGTATAAGTTTTTTATATCTTTAGGTAAATTTATTCCTAGGTATATCATTTTTTTATTTACTATTGTAAATGGAATGTGCTTCTTGATGTCTTCCAATGCTTGCTCATTATTGGTGTACAGAAATGCTACTGATTTTTGCGCATTGATCTTATAACCTGTGACTTTACTAAACTCGTTTATGAGTTCTAGAAGCTTTTGTTGTAGACCTCTCAGGGTTTTCTATGTATAGGACCATGTCATCAGCAAATAATGAAATTTTGACGTCTTCCTTTCCAATTTGAATGCCTTTTATATCTGGTTCTTTCCTCAGTGCTTGAGCAAGTACTTCTAAGACAATGTTAAATAGAAGGGCAGAGAGGGAGAATCCTTTCTTGTTCCTAATCTTAGAGGGAAGGATTTAGGATTTCACCATTGTAAACGACATTGGCTGTGGGTTTTTCATATGTACTCTTTATCATGTTCAAAAAATTTCCTTGTATTTCAATCTTTTGGAGTGTTTTTATCAAGAAAGGGTGCTGTATTTTATCAAATGCTTTTTCTGCATCTATAGATAAAATCATTTGATTTTTTTCCTTCAGTGTGTTTATACGGTGTTTTACATTGATTGATTTTCTTATGTTGAACCATCCTTGCATACCTGGAATAAATCCCACTTGGTCATGGTGTATAATTCATTTAATGTGTCGTTGAATACAGTTAGCAAGTATTTTGTTGAGATTTTTGTGTCTAGGTTCATTAAAGAAATTGGTCTGTAGTTTTCCTTTCTTGTGGTGTCTGTGTTTGGCTTTGGTGTTAGGGTAATGTTGGCATCATAGAATGAGTTAAGCAATGTTCCTTCTGTTTCGATTTTTTGGAAGAGTTTCAGCAGGATTGTTGTTAGTTCTTTCCGGAGTCTTTTGTAGAATTCATCTGTGAAGCCGTCTGGCCCTGGGCTCTTCTTAGTTGGGAGGTTTTTAATGACTGATTCTATCTCTTTATTTGTGATTGGTTTGCAGATATCATCAATTTCTTCTTTCGTCAATATAGGCTGCTTATGTGTTTCTAGGAATTTGTCAGTTTCCTCTGAATTGTCATTTTTGTTGGAATATAGTTTTTCAAAGTATCCTATTATGAGAGTCTTTATTTCTATGGGGTCAATGGTGATATCTCCTTTTTCATTTCTTATTTTGTGTATTTGCATCTTCTCTCTTTTTTTCTTTGTTAATGTATTTAAGGGTTTGTCAATTTCATTGATTTTCTCAAAGAAATAGCTATTGGTTTTTTTTATCATTTTAAGGGCTTTCTTATTTTCTATTTTATTTAGTTCTGCTCTTATCTTTGTTATTTCTTTCTTCTTCCTGTGGGATTACTCTGTTGTTTGTTTGGTTTTTACTAATTCCTCCAAATGTGCAGTTAGTTTTTCAATTTTTGTTCCTTCTTCTTCTTTGAAGTATGAATTTATGACTATAAATTTCCTTCTCAGTACTGCTTCAGCTGCATCCCATAAGTTTTGGAATGTGATGTTATCATTTTCATTATTTTAAAGGTAATTATTAATTTCTTTTGAGATTTCCTCTTTGACCCAATTTTTTTCTAAGAGTGTGCTATTTTCTTTCCATACCTTGGTGTGAAATCTGGGCCTCTGGCCCTTGCAGATTTCCAGCTTAACTCCACTGTGATCAGAGAAATTATTTTGTATGATTTTGATCTTGCTGAATTCATTGACCCTTTCTTTGTGGCCCAGCATATGGTCTATCTTGGAGAATGATCCCTGTGCACTTGAGAAAAATGTATATCCTGCTGTATTCAGGTGTAATGATCTGTCTATGTCTATGAGGTCCAGCTCCTCTAATACACTGTTCAAAGATTATGTTTCTTTATTGATTCTCTGTTGAGATATTCTGTCCAAAGTTGATAGTTGTGTATTAAAGTCCCCCACTATAATTGTAGAGACATCTATTCTTTCACTTATTTTTCCAATGTGTTTGCCTCACATATTTGGAGGTGCCCTTGTTAGGAGCATAAATATTTATGATTGTTCATTCTTCTTGAAAGATTATCCCTTTCACTAACATGTAGGGTCTGTCTTTGTCTCTCACAATTGATTTGCATGTAAAATCTATTTTCTCTGATAGTAATATTGCTACACCTGCCTTTTTTTTTTTTTTTGGTTATTGTTTGCTTGTCAGATTGTTTTCCAGCAATTCACTTTCAACCTCGTTGAATCCCTGGGCCTAAGATGTGTTTCTTGTGGACATCATATAGATGGGTCATATTTCCTTACCCAATCATCCAGTCTGAATCTTTTGACAGGAGAGTTTAATCCATTGACATTCAATGTAATTACTTTCAAGGAATTATTTATGATAGCCATATTTTCTTAGGGTTTGTGTTTGCCAATATTTTTTCCTTCTCTTTTTTTTTTTTTTGTTGTTGTTGCTCTTACACTCTTCTCCAACTCTGCCGCTCATGTTTTTTTTTCCTTCCTGCAGAACTCCCTTTAGTATTTCTTGAAGGGCAGGGTTCTTGCTGGCATACTCTTTCAATTTCTTTTTATCTGTGAATATTTCGAACTCTCCATCATTTTTGAATGCTATTTTAGCTGGGTAGAGTATTCTTGGTAGGAATTTTTTTTTCTTCTAGTACCTTGACTATATCACAACATTGCTTTCTTGCCTCCATGGTTTCAGATGAGAAATCAGCAATTAATCTTATGGCACCACCCTTGTATGTGCTGGTTCTCTTTTTCCTCACTGCTTTTAGAATTTTCATTTTGTCTTGAGCTTTGGATAATTTGACAAGTATATGTCTTGGGATAGGCCTGTTGGGATTTATGGTGTTTGGGGTGCATTGTGCTTCCTGGACATGTACATCCATCTCCTTCATTAGATTTAGGAATTCAGTCATTATATCCTCCAACAACCCTTCTGTCCCCCTTTCCCTTCTCTTCTCTTTCTGGGATGCCTATAATAACTATGTTTGTACGTTTTGCATTGTCATTCATGTCCCTAAGACCCAGCTGGATTTTTTCAATCTTTTTTATTGATCAGTTCCACTATCTGTTTTGGTGTCCGATGTACTGTCATCCACATCACTAATTCTCTCCTCTGCCTCTTCTAATCTGCTGCTATTTGGTGAGAGTTTTTTTTTTTTATTTCTTGAACTGTAGTATTCATCACCATCATATATGTAATCTTTTTGTGTATGACTGCAATTTCTTCTGTATTCTCTCAAAGTGTTTTCTTCATTTTGTTAATCTCTTCCTTTACTTCATTAAGTTGCTCTCTAATATATGTTTGAGAGCTTTAATTACTTGTCTGATGTTCTGCTCCTCTTCCTGGTTTTTAGTTTGCTCATTGGATTTGGCCATGTTTTCCTGATTATTGGTTTGGTTTATAGTTTTTTTGTTGCTCTCTGATCATCATTTTATCTTGATGGGTTTAATCAGTTCCTTAGCTTCTTTGTTAATTAGTTGTTGTTCTATCGTAAGTGTTATGTCTTCTCTTTTTCACTTTGTTCTTCTTATTCTCTTTACTTGTTGCTGGCTAAGTGCACTTTGAAGGAAAATATTAGGGCCAGGGAAAGCACCATGAGTAAGAAAAGAAAATGTGTAAAGTAATATTGGTAATAAATGTTAACAGAGCAGCATTGTGAGATCTAGGAAAATGGATATTATTCTCATGTGAGTTAGGTAGAGTTATAGCTATAAGTAGAGTACCTATAATGAGACAGTCAAATGAATATGTGGAGGAACATAGTATGAATTAAAAGGCCAGTGTTATCATGAGAGAGGTAAAGAGAAAAGAAAGACAATAATGTCAAGAGTGGATAAAAGACAGAAAACAGAACAAGGTATTAGAAATAAAAATCAGACAATTTGGGGGTCAAAGAAAGTACAGTGGGATGTTGGAGAAACAGTAGATGATTGAGGGTAGAATGATGTAGAGGAAAGGGGATAGTGTAGGCGGCCAAAATCAATGCACACAGAAAAGAGGAAATGGTGGATCTGGAAACATAGCAAATGTGAAGTGCTCCCTGTAGCACCTATTATATAAAGAAAAGAAAATAAAAAAAGAAGAAAAAGAGAGAAAAAAAGGAAAAAGGGAGAGGCAAAGAAAAGGGGGAGGAACAAGCAAGAAAAAGAAAAAGATAAAACAACTAAATAACTGAAAAAGGACCTTGAGTGATAAAATGGGAGAAAAGACCATGAAACAATGCAACAGTAGCAACCACGGAAAAAAAAAAAAAAGAACCAAGTTTTAAGCTAGGATTTCTCTTTGCAGTTAAATTAAATGCTTAGGGATCCTACAATCCCCCTTTCCCTCTTCCTCACTTCTCTCTCTCCCATGGCAGCAGGAAAGCTGCATGAAATGTCCAGTAGGAGATTCAATTGGTCCTTGTTGAACCAACTCAACACAGAAGACAATGACTCTTTATTTCCAGACTGAAAGCACCTACACCTCAGCAGAAACCCCAAATATGCTATTGGAAGCTTGTATATCATGTCCTACAGTCCCTTCCCCTTAGGTGTGCTAGGGGAGGTCTAATTGATTTTCTGACTCCACCTTCTCCCAGACCAAGTTTCCTATCCCAGGACCTTTAGGAAATTGGGCCTTCTCAGCAGATTCACCTCTCCCTTCTTCACAGACTCTCCCCAAGTCAGCTGGTACACTGCTCCAAGCTCAAGGAGGAAAAAAAAAGAAAAAAAAACAAAAACAAAAACATGGAGGTCTAGGGTAACCAAGGTCCTCAGACGGACATCAGGGCCCAGTGGATTCAGGAATGGGAAGTCTGTGATATTGCAGACTCAAGGTATGTGAGTCTCTGGAGTGTGGGCTACCATGGTTTAGGGGATAAAGACCTCGGAACCATGCATCCAGTAAACACGGGGTTTGGGAACACCGCAGCACAATAAAGTTTTCAGGGATTGCTGCAGCCAGGCCGCCAGCCCTAGAGGGAGGGGTCCCACCCACAACTTCTGACCTCCGTGTCAGAAACACAAAATTCCACCTATTGCAAGAATCTCTTCTGTCACTGTCTCACCAAACTGGCGTCCAGTCACCTCCTGCTCTGCAAGCCCTGAAACAGCCTGGTCCAGCAGGACTCTGACCCTACTCAGCCACTACTTTGCAGGAGAGATTATGAATTGCATTCACTCAGATGGCATCCTGCCCCACCTCTGCGTTTCATTTTGAGTGCATGCTTTCCTTCATTTACTCAACATATATGATATTTGAAATTTTAAAGTATTGTATTTTGTGTGTGTGTGTGTGTGTGTGTGTGTGTGTGTGTGTATATATATATATATATATATATAAGTGAACAGAATAGATCCTCAAGCTGTCATCACGAATCTAGTTGAAAAGATGATTGTATGACTGCGGCGGCTTGCTCGGTCGGTAGAGGTGGGGTCTGGCTGCGGACGAGGGGTCGGTCCAGCTCTGGACGAGGGGTCAGTCCCGCTTGGGACGAGGGGTCGGTCCCACCTGGGACGAGGGGTCGGTCCGGCAGCAGATGAGGGATCGGTCTTACAAGGGGTTGCGCGGTTTGGCTGACGGGGTCGCCCGGCGAAGCCGGCGATGAAGGGGTCGCCCAGAGAAGCAGGCGACGAAGGAGTTGCTGGGAGAAGCAGGCAACGAACTGGGGACAAGGGAGGCCAGGCCCTTGTCGGGGGCTCTCAGGACTGGAGGGCGCACGGCAGAAGAACTACCGCAGAGACAAGGTAAACACGCAAGTCCACTTTACTGAGGGAGAGGCAACAGTTTTATAGGGGCTGGGGAAGGCTGATTGGTCGAAGCCACGCCCTGTTCTGATTGGTTGCCGGCGAAAGGTCAGTGGGCGGTACTGGACGGGGGAGGGGTGGTGGTTAGGGATTGGCTGTCGCTGTTGCTGGGGGAAGGGGCAGGGTTTAGGGATTGGTGGCTGCTGTTGCTGGGGTGGAGGGCAGACTGGATTTTTCCGCCCACGCCTGGCTGTTGCTGCTGTCGGGGGAGGGGAAAAGGGCAGACTGGAATTTTCCGCCCTGCGCCTGTGCAGGGAGAAGGAAGAAGAAGGGTGCCGCCCCACAGGCATCATGTGGCGCCATCCGGGAGGAGGGGTGGCCACGGAAGCATGGCTGCCGAGAAGGGGAGACCCGAGGGCACTCTGCGCCCATGCCGAGCTCCCTTCAGGGGTGGCGGTGAGTCCGACCAGCCACCCTATTATGGGGGCAGCGGCTTGGCCTGCCGCGGATGCTCCCCCGCCAGGCCAGCAAACCACACTTCAGCCCGAGGGGTGATCGCATATGACATTGTACTGTGAAGGGAATTTGAGGGTGCAATGAGAGAATGAAGGGGAATGTATACACCGGGTTATAGCAAGTAAGGAAAAGGAAAAACAAGAGAAAGTACCTGGAGAATGAGCAGGAGTAGCACAGAAACTGTTGCTTAGGTGTAGGCAAGGGAAAGGGGAAGAGAAGTAGAAAAGATATTTACAAACATTGGGATATCCTAAGCAAAGGTCCTGAGGTTGCCAGGTACAAGGTGGAAATAGAATCACTGGAAATTAATGAGGAGGGAGAAGATGTGAGATGAGATAGTCCCTGGCCAGATTGAACTGATGGTGTAGTTCATTCACAGCTTTGATCTTTATATTAAGAACAAGGAAGGCCATTGGAAGATTGAAAAGAGGAGTGGGAGCTGTTTGGTAAAAAGGCTGTCATTTTGGTAGCACATTAGTTAGAGTATAATTAACAACAGTGAATTATATAGGTAAAAGGCAAAACTTTAGGTTGCATAGGTTATTAGAAAAAAATAAAAGTAAAAGATTTTATGATAACATGAAACACAGTGAGCCTTTTTGTAGACAAAAGACTACAATTAATACTGTAAGTATAAGAATGTTCTTTCATGAATTATTACTAATGTATGGCATATTTAATAAAAAAGATAATAGGCTGCTAATAATAATAATCATAGGAAATATTTCACAGGCATTTTTTATTGGATGTTTTAAATGAAATAGTTCATGTAATTTGCTTTTTATGGTGTCTAGAACATAGACTCCCTCATTAAATTCTGTCTATTACTGTAAAAGTATAGGACAGTATACAATGGCACTATCACCAGTTGTAATCAATGTTTCACACCAATGGGAGAGGGTGGTGGTGGGGTGCTATAGGGAAGTCCTGTATTTTCTGCATGAATGTTCTGAAAAACCACAATTTATTTAATTTAAAAATTCATCTTATATATTCCCCAATGGATGTGCCACAATGATGAAGGAGGTTGTTGATATGGGAGGAGTGGGGTGGTGAGGTGTGGGGTATGTTGGAACCTCTTACATTTTTTAGTGTAACTTTTTTTGTGGTTTATGTATTTTCAAAAAATACAATAAAAATAAATGCCTTTTTAAAATTTATCTTATTTGTTACATTTAGGTTTTCATAGAATGTGGTCATATAATGAAAGGTTGGATATAAAATATCACTTGAAATAAACCCTTGGTAACTCTTTAAAATTTTGTTGAAATATGACAATATGAAATGTTATTATTTACAAGCAGTACCATATACCAAGCATTTTGCTAGACTTTTATGTACATATGCAAGGAATGAGTAGAAAATACTGCATCCAATATTTCTAGATTCTTAATGCAGATTTAAATGAGAAACCAGAAAACTAAAAATGGTAAAACTGAACAAGAATTAAGTTCTCTGAATAAATTACATAAACAAACAAGTATATTTTGAGGACAGGTACAGTCAAAAGCATTTAATAGTGACTCCAAATGTGTGAAAAGCCCAGAGCAAGACATTAAAAAAATGGAAGGCCAGGAAATGAAGTAGCGACACAAGTGCACCTTTACGTAAAATAATTTTCATAGGTTTGGTGGTTGAATTGCTTACATAAACACTTTATGTTTCCATTGTATGATAATATAAGTATTTTCAACCTGTTATATTAGTAAGAGGACATATAGTTTAAGTATTATAAAAAGTTCTTTTTTGTAAAAGAGTCATGAAATTAAGTCTTATTTAAGAAAAACCTACTCTGCCCTCCTCATAAGGGATGGAGAGGAAAAATAAAAAAAAGAGCTTTTTATATAAATAGCTGGTGAGAAATGCAAAGTGATACAAATTATATGCATTAGTGATATTCCAAGAACATAAATTTTGACATTTAATTATATATTTAAATGCCAGAAGGAAGCTTGGAGCAGGCAGAAGAAAACATAACAGAACTTAAAGAAATTTAAAATGAGATAGTTTGAGAAGTACAATGACAGGAGAATTATTAAAAACTAAAATAACCTGACATCTCAGGGGCACTGTCAAGCATACTTATATTCAAAATATGGGAATCCCAGAAGGAGAAGAGTGGATATTTAAAGAAATATGGGCAGAGATCTTCCAAAGCTTAGCAAAAGTTGTTAATATGGATATCCAAGAAGCCCAGGAAATATCAAACAGGATAAATATGTATAAGAATACACCCTTGATATAGTCATCATGAAATCAAATGCTTAGGACAGGGAGAGAGTACTGAAAGCTGCAAAAGAAAAGCAACATGTTATGTCCAAGGAAGTCCTAATAGATGGAATGCCAATTTCTCATCAGAAACCTTGGAAGCAAGAAGGGGGCAGTCTGAAATAATTAATGTGCTTAAAGAAAACAACTGCTAGCCAATAATTTTATCACCATTAAAAACATCCCTTATATTACACTTTCTACAAAAATCAGCCACAAATCCATCAAAGACCTAAATATAAGAGCTAGAATTATTAAACTTCTAGAAGAACAAATGGGGAAGTATCTTCAGGACCTTGTGTTAGGCAATGATTTCTTAGACTTTCCACCTAAAACACAAGGGACAAAAGAAAAAATATGTATCAGGACCACATCAAAATTTAAAAATAAAACAACACTTGTGTCTCAAAGTATTTTTATCATGTAAATCAAATGACAACTTACACAATGGGTGAAAATATTTAGAAACCACATATCCATTAAGAGCGTAATAGCTAGAATATGTAAGGAAATCCCTCAACTTACCAACTAAAAGGCAAACAGCTCAATTAAAAATGGGGCCACACACTTCTCCAAAGAATGTACACAAAGGGCCCGAAAGCACTTGAAAAGATGCTCAACATCATTTTTTGATCACAAATGCAAATCAAAACCATAAAGAGATAATATTCAGACCTACTGGAATGGCTGATTTTGGGGAAAAAACAGAGAAAATAAAAAGTGTTGGAGAAGATGTAATGAAATAGGGATATTCACTCATTGCTGTTGGGAATGTAAGATGGGGCAGCTGCTGTGGAAGACAAGAGTTTGGATGTCCTTGCAATCCCACTACTCTGTATATACTTAAAAGAATAAGAAAAAAGGCACTTGAAATTATGTTTACACACCACTGCAAGCTGTTGGCAGTGGGGTGGTGTATTTTTTTGCCCAATTTTTCTGACTTAATTTTTTCAGTCTCGGAATAATGAATATATGGTAAGGAGAGTGGAGGTAATATTTTAATTTAAGGGAATTGTGACATTCTGAATGAGGGTTTTATGTCTGCTTATTAAATATATATTTGTATCTCATCTTCTTTATCAAGAAATCAACTCTGCTGTTAAGGTAGAAGTGGAAACCTTGGGTCTTAAATTTTGTAACAGAACTTTACTGATTGTGGTTTATTTTTGTGCTAGAAAGTGTGCAGGGATAGGCCCAATTTTCAAATATTCCCAGAATCCATTTTTTTCAATAGGACTATAGCTCTCCTACTTTTGTGTCTGAACTTGACTCAGATAAATAAATATTTATTTTAGCCAAGAGAATATACGGTGAGTGTCAGCATGCTTCAAGATCCTTAAAGAGTTTCCTCTGCTCTATATGGAACCCTGACATTGCATTTAACAATTCCAGGCAGGTGATGATACAACTGCAGCAGATGCCAGTTGTCTCAGTAAAGGTCCCTCTCTTACCTACCTCTAATGAGAAAAGCCACAAGAATGAAAATTATCCAGACAGAATCAGCAGGGCCTTACCTGCTGACACAGATGGATACAACCCAGGAGGAGCTCTGCAGAGATCAACACAAATCCAACCCATACATGGATGAATCAATAAGAACATTGTCTTAAACCATTTATATTTGGATGGCCTGTTATGCAGCAATAGCTCACTGATATCATCAGAAGAATCAGCAGCTTCTTATTTCTAGGGTTGCTTCAGATATTTGAAGACAGTCTTCATGATCACATTTCTTTTACAGGTGATTTCAAGTAAATGTATTAAAATTGATTATTTCTGAGACTCCATTATGGTTAAGTAGTAGTTCTTGGATGGACATGTAGGTTTGTTTTTGAATAAATTGTGCCATGACTCAGGATATACTATTCCTAGGAAAAAATCGGCAGGATTCCAAACTCTTTGTTAAGTCATCCTTTTGCCATGAAATTTGAAAGCTCTTGTGAAAATTAAGTCTAGAAATTTAATCATAGCATCAGTATACAAATTACCAACTAACAGTACCTTTAATGTTTAAGAAATTTAGAAAAAAAAAAGGCAGTCATTTTTTACAGGATTGGAGTCTTATTTATTTTCCATTAACATAATACGGAACATGCAACTCATTCCTGTACTCCATTGCATAAAATATCTTGCAAATGGAAACCATTAATGGCAAATATGTCAAAAGCAATTATTTTCTTTAGTAATTGAAGGAATGATTTAAAGTTTTCGTTCAGCATATTTATTAGGGTCATATTTGACACTTCTAATGTTGGTCTTAGTACCAGAAATTTTAAAGAATCATGATTTCTATCTCTGATGTCAGAGCCATGAAAGCAAAGCATTTCTTCAGTGCAGGACCAAGAAAAAATTTTGGCTTTCTGCTAAGAAATATTTTCAAAGTCTTTATGTCTTTATTCATAAGACTGTAGATGATGGGGTTCGACATGTGTATGAACACAGCATACATCACTGAGCCTGGTGCACTTGCATGTGCTTTATGCAACACAAAAGTACTAAAATACACTCCTAGACTCGTACAGTAAAATAAGGAGACAATTCTGAGGTGACATGCACAGGTGAAAAATGCTTTATATTTCTGCAGAGCTGATGAGATTACACATATGGAGGGAGCAATCTTAGAATAGGAGTAAATGATGCCAATCTATGGTCCTCTACCCAGCAACTCAGCCTCAAAATACATCACTACATCTTTGATGAAATTATCAGATAGAGCAAGTTTGGCCATCTGATTATATACTCAGAAAAAGAGGCTAATTTTCAACTGTTTATAAAATGATAGTCACAAGACTGTTAAGCTTTCTATCAAAAAATGCGGGGCACTCACTATGCAGAAACCAGAATAAGGAGGACACAGAGCTGTGTGGGAGTGATGACTATGTATTATAGGGGTTGACAGATGGCCACGGAGCTGTCATAGGCCATTGTGATAATGAGCATATTGTCCAACCCTCCACAGAAAATGAACAGGTACATCTTGGTGAGCAACCTTCATAGGTTATCACACTTCTGTGCTTCTTGATGCTCACCAGCATCTTCTCAGTGATGGAGGAATAAAACAAATGTCAGGAAAAGTCAGGTTAGAGAGGAAGAAGTACATGGGTGTGTGGAGGTGGGAGACTTTGATGGTGGCCAGGATGGTGAGCAGGTGCCCAAAGATAGTGGCAATAAACATGGACAAGACGAGGCCAAAGACAAAGTCAAAGGAATGAAATTCTGGTTACTCTGAGAATCCCAAAAGAAGAAATTCTAGAATTCGTGTTACATTTCCTGGCTCCATCTGCTTGGTGTGACTATCCAGAAATAGAGAAAGGACATGACTAATATTCAAAAAATGTGGGGGGAGAGGGCAGCGGTGTAGTATATTGAAATCTCTAATATTTTTTAATGTAACATTTTTTGTCATCTATGAATCTTCAAAAATACAATTAAAATAAATGAATTAATTTAAACAATAAAAAACAGGACTTACATATCCATAATTTATATTTTATAGAGAAGTAATTAAATTCTAGATTTTTTATAATGAAACTGATCCCCTTTTAGAGAATACTGTGAGCACTATTTAAATAAAGATCCCTGACCCACTTTTAGCCAATTTCCCAAAAAGTTAAACATTGTATGGTATGTAAGTGAAATTCATCCATCTATTGGAGGAATGCATATTGAGCTCTGAATTGGTGCATTTCAATGTCTAGCAACGGGTATATAGTACAAAAACAAAAGTGTTTGCAATCTTTTATTGGATAAAGAATATAAGAAAGTAAAATAATAAAAATGGGAAGTGGACTTGGTTCAATGGAAAGGACATCAGCCTACCACATGGGAGCTTTCCATTTCAAACCCAGGGCCTTCTTGACCCCTGTGGAGCTGGCCCATATGCAGTGCTGATGCACGCAAGGAGTGCTGTGCCACACAGGGCTGTTCCCTGCATAGGAGAGCCCAATGTGCAAGGAATGCACCCCGTTAGGAGAGTCACCCAGCACGAAAGAAAATGTAGCCTGCCCAAGAATGGTGCAGCACACACGGAAAGCTGACACAGCAAGATGATGCAACAAAAAGAAATACAGATTCTGGGTGCCGTCGATAAGAATAGAAGTGGTCCCAGAAGAACACACAGCGAATGGACACTGAGAGCAGACAAATGGGGGTGGGGAGTAGGGTAGAGAAATAAAAATAAATAGATAGATAGATAGATAGATAGATAGATAGATAGATAGATAGATAGATAAAGTCAATAAGTAAACAAATAAAATATCCTTTCATCCATCATTGCCACAATTGCTGCAAGGAATAGAAAGAAGGTAAAAAAAGAACATAATGATGTCATATTATTTATCACAATGTGTTCAGGCAAAATCATCATGCAAAGCCTTAATTTCACAGAGACGTCACATAAAAGAGTGTGATCACAGGTTGCTGGGGCATAGGGAGGGGGCAATAGGGTTGAACTGGTAAAGCACAGGGGAATTTTTAGAGCAGTGAAACTATTCTATATTATACTGTAATTGTAGGCATGTGACATGCATTTGTCAAAACCCACTGAACTTGACAACACAGAGAGGGAAGATTAATGTAGGCAAATAAAAATTCATTTACAAGATATGCACAATGTTCAAAAATGACCTGACTCTGAAAATGCTTGAAATACCCTCACTGAAGGTAATGGGGGGACATTTGCTGAAATAATAATATTGAATATGAACAGAGTCTGTAAAATGAAGTCAATGGACACTGTACATAAATACAGTACTCTAGTTGATATACTTGTCTCCCACTTGGCTATGAGTCAAGAATTCGCTTACTCCTGTACATGTACACTGGTATCAATCAATGAAGTAAATGGAGGAAAGATGGGGGAATATGATTCTCACTGTGTTGTGGAAGTTTACAAATAAACAAGGGCAGGACACTGGACTGTTTTGTGTTAATAGTTTTAGTTAGACACATCAGTATTTACCTGTGTGGAGGTGAATTTAGATACAAAAGTTTGCACATAGTAATATTTAAATGTATGTGCATATATACGTGGTAGTGAACACAAATATATTTCCTTACAATGCCCATGGAAAGGGCTCAGTAGAAAGACATATATCATATCCAGAATATATGTCTTACTCATTACATTATTCCTAAAATAATATTTGTGACTACCATGAAGTATTTGATGACTAAATATTGGTTAATGACTGAAATTATAAAAGGAATGAATGTGGTTAAACAGATGTGTGCAACAACTGTAGCCAAAGAAGAAGCAGTCAAACAAGGAAAAGTGCTGCCAAGAGAGGAAAGCCCCATGAATGAGAGCTAACACCAGAGGAGTCACATTGGAGAATGAAGACAGTTTGTTGTATCTGTTATCTCCCTCCACTTCACTCTATTTAAAATGGCAAGACTTTGTATTTTAAGCTTTATTTATGTGCATAACCTGTTGGCGTCCCTAAAGTTTCTACCACTAAAAGAGGTCCCTGGAGTTTGAATACATGCCCCCAGCACCTGGGAAGATCCTGTGACTCACCCAGAAATTATCAAGGCATGGTCTAGTCCAGCAATGCAAATTATTCCTTGACTGATGGATGGAAATGGATGTTCTCCTTCCAGGAAGAAAAGTGAGTCTGAATCACTCACAAGGTCTATAGAAGAAAAAATTGCCTTTTCTCTTCACCAGAGATTAGTAAAATAGATTTGAGACAGTGTCGGGGAACAATTGGGTTTCCATGACTTGAGGGATTCCATTCCCATAAGCATCATTAATCTGTATTCTTTTGTCTCTCTTATCAGTGAGATATTTTCTTCAATGAAGATAGGAAAGAAAAACACAATGAAAACTTGTGCTGCGTTTGACCCTTGGGGGACAGCTTTGGTGCTCTGTGTTCATCTCTTATCCCTGTGGACTCCTTCCTTCCTAGGAGGAGGTCACCTCTCTTTAGGTGAGAACTCTAAAATGTCAAGGTTTCCCAAAATGATTTCTCTATCACTCATTCTGGGAGACATTCAGAGTACACTAAAATATCTTACCTCCATCTCTGTCCTCTGGAGTTTGCTCTCGTATATGGGGCTTCCTCCTCTCCACAGGATTCCTTCTTGTCTCACTGCACTACTCACCCATAGTTAGCAATATCTGTTCAGTTCACTTAAACATTTGTTTTCTGTCTTTTAACATGTTTCTATTCAGCAATACTGTATGGTAAACACTGAAATATGTGCTGTGAATGAAGAGTGGTGTAAGATATTTTGCTTCCTCTCAAATGTCTCACAGACATTGCAAGGCAACAGACAAGGAAATAAATAATTGCAAAACCCTAAGATGGTACTGGAGTCCTCCTGAAGTCTACTTCCATATAGATCAGGATCAGTTTTCCATTTCTGCTAAAAAGGCTCCTGGGACTTAGAGGGGGATTATATTGAAGCTATAGAACACTTTGTGTAGTACTGACACATACAATAATAATAAATCTTCCTATCCATTAACACAGAATGCCTTGCCCTTTACTTAGGTCTTTTCTAACTTCTTGCAGCATTTTTTTTGAAGTATTAACTGTTTAACCTCCTTAGTTATAATTATTCCTAGGCATTTTGCTCCTTCAGAGGCCATATTTTACAGATGTTTTTTAAATGTCCATTTAAGAATGTACTTTGTTGGTGTATAAAGCGTGCCAAATTTTTGCGTGTTAATCTTGTTTCCTGTATTTGACTGAATTCACTTATGAGCTCCAGAGTTTTCTTGTGAAAACTTTGGCATGTTCCATATAAATTATCATGTTATCACAGAAAACAGTTTTACTTCATCCACGTTAATTTGCAAGAATTTTATTTAATTCTGTGGCCTACTTTCCTAACATACAGTATAATAGTGAATAGGAATAGTGAAAGCAGACATCCTTGTCTTTTTCTAGACATCAGGGGGAAGTCTTTCTCTCTTTCAGCACTGAGGTTAAGAATATCTGTGTTTTTATGGATCTGCTATTGATAATGTTGAGGAAGTTATTTGTCTTATTATTTTTCTGACTGTTTTTATTGTAAAACTGTGTTGGAATTTATCATTCTCATTACTGTGTCAATTGAGATATTCATATATTTTTCTCTTCATTTTGATAATGTGGTGTATTACATTGATTTTCTTATATTGAACACCCTTGAATCCTGAGATAAATTTCCCTGATAAAGGTGGATACTTTGTTTAATATTCTGATGCATTCAATATGGTAGTTTGTGTTGAGTGCTTTTAATCTATATCTATATGTAAGGGGATTTGGTGCTTCGTTTTCTGTCCTTTTTTATGAGTTTTTGTAGCTTTGGTATCATATAACTTTAGGCTCAGAGGATGATTTTTAATGAGATAGCATGGAATCAAATTGAAATATTTTGAAAAGTATTGCAATTAGTTCTTCTTTGAATGCTTCATAGATTTCATTATGAAAACTGATCTTATTTTTGGAAGGTGTTTGATAACTAACTGAATCTGTTTACTTGTTATAGTTTTGTTGAGATCTTCTATTTCTTTGATGGCAATTTAGGTAAATTTTGTGTTTCTAAGAATTGTTCCATTTCTTCTAATTTGTCTAGATTGTTGGCAGACAATTATTCATATTATTCATGCATAACCTTTTTAATGTCTGCAATATCTATTATCATCACCAAATTCATTTTGGATTTTGGTAATTTGCATCCTTTCTTTTTTTTTCTTTTTCAATGTAAACAAACCTTTGTAATTTTATTGATCTTTCCCAAGGACCAATTTTATTAGTTCTCTCAATTGCTTTTCTATATACTATTTAAATTCTCTCCACTTAAATCTATGTTATTTCCTTCTTCTACTAACTTTAAGTTAACTTCACCCTTCTTTTTCTAGTTTCTGCATATCTGTAGAGAGGGTACTGATTTGTGAATTACTTTTTAATGTAAGTAATCACACTTACAAATTTCCCAGAATCTCTTAAATTCATCCCGAACCTGGCCTAACAAAATTACTTAATTTAGCCATAAATTAAGTAATAAAATAGACCATGATGGGTATCAGTGTTCAAGTGCCAGCTACAGTTTTGGCTCTGTTATCACTGAAGAACTTGGGATTCTATGTTAGAGAATAGGTTTTGTATGAAAACGACACTATTGAAAGAGACTCCTGTATAAAAGTGGATCATTCAAATAAAAAGAAATAGAAAATTGCTTATTGGAATTATAATGGCATTGTAAAGGAAAACAATTTACATACCCAATAATCAGATCTGGGTATTAAGATTCATACTTGTATTGACCCTGGCTCTTTAAGGTGGGAAAGCCTCTGAATGAGGAGCCAGCATGCAGTCTGCAGGCATAGCTTCTTTTGGCCTTGAAAGCCCTAGGTGGAAACCTTAGCATTAAATAGGTTCCGGATGGCTAATGGGGAAATAGAGTCAAATGTGAACGCTCTCTTTCCCACCAAGTCCTCCAAGAATTCTCACAAGAATAGATTCAACAAATTAAACAGAACGCAATACTAAAAATTCCCCATAGGCACTAAGAAAACAAATTACCCCTACTAAAAGCCAGAAGGAAAGCAGACATTGTGAAAAAGGCATTAAGTATTTCAGATTTTGAATAATTCAGATACAGAATATGAAACATTTTTAATGAATTTCAGTACATTAAAAAATGTATAAATATATAAAATGCAATACAAATATTTCAAATAATAAATCACATAGAACCACTAAGTTTGAAATGTACAATGATAAAAATTTAAAATTTCCATGTAGTGGAATTGGGAGAAATTTACCTGCAGTGGAAACCAAATCTCCCACCACCACTCTGAAACAGAAATTAGAAAAAATTCAAATTTATACTTATGGACTTCCCAGCATTGACACTTTATGTTAGTAGATAATAGATAATAATAGATAATAAATAAATGTTTTAAAATCTGTATTCTAGAAACTCCAGGAAATGGAAAGCATATGTAACAGTATTTGGGATTATGTACACGAGATTTATGAGGGTGCTTCCAATTCTTCTGAGAAGGCTGTTCTGGAAGTTAAGGGAAATGTAGATGATGGCAATGAGGAAAAGACACAAGGAGAATAAATCTAGGATCTTCTCATTCAATACTGTTACTCCAGAATTTGCTTAAATTGGAAACTTAGCTCTTGTATGTGAAAGAAGAAATCATCACTCCTTTGTTTGAAATGTACTCACTTAGACACTGGCTACATTGTTAAGGTACATTATAAGAGTTAAGGATTCTAATTGCCCTTTACTGTGGGCTAGTTTAAATGATGTTCTTTTGAACTGAAGGTATTTATTATCACTTCCACACTCTGGACAATTATAATACATTCAAAAAATATGAGGCCCCCAAATGCCCCCCACCCCCCTCACCTCACTCCTCACCCCATAACAACAACCTCCTCCATCATCATGAGACAGTCATTGCATTTGGTGAATACATCTTTGAGCATCGCTGCACCTCATGGTCAATGGTCCACACCATAGCCCACACTCTCCCACAGTCCACTCAGTGGGCCATGGGAGGACATACAATGTCCAGTAACGTTTCCTGCAGCACCTCCCAGGACAACTCCAATCCCCGAAAATGCCCCCACATCACATCTCTTCCACTCCCTACCCCCAGCAGCCGCCATGGCCACTTTCTTCACACCAATGCCACATTTTCTTCGATTACTAATTACAATAGTTCATGTATAGAATATACAACATAATACAATTGAACAGAACAGAGATCACTCACAGTGAGTCTTCTCCTCCTTCTATCTAACATACATTTCATGGCTCTCAATCAGCAATCAAGTCTCACACTTCTCCAGCAAAAATAAATTATTTCTTTCTGTAACCTGGTGTTTTTCCTTCACTCATTTTATAGAAGTCTCCTTAGCAGAAATCAATATTCAAGGCCTCTCTTCAAGTTTTCACTTAAACAAAACACTAAACAGCATGTAAGTTTCACAGATAGAAGACAATTTGGTGATTGCTATTTCTTGTAGCCATTTATAGATTCTTCAGGTATAAATTTAGATTTTGATGGGATCAGATTTGTACTCTCAGCTCAGATTGAATCATTATTGTTTCCACATATTTTAGGGTCCTGGAGAAGAGCATCATTCTATTAAAAAAACTAGAAAATCTTATTTTTTTTTTTCTGAGAGAAAAGTAGGAGATGCAAGAATTTTGAAGTAATTAAGATCTAGGAGAACATAGCAGATGTGAAACAGTCTCCATCACTCATTCATGACGTATGCTTAAAATTATTTTCTTATGGAACTATATACCAATGAGGTATATTATTAAGGAAAGAGAAAAGATTTTTAGGAGATTTGAAAGAATACAATCACCCTCTCTCCTTAATTACACTCAAAGTATAAGTAAATTTGTCATCCACCTTTGTGATTACATGATATGTTGGGAGGTCAGTAGGATGGATTGGCTCTTTTATTTTTTGTCTTTTCATTTTTTAATTTTTTTAAAAGACACTTCAATTACACAAAACATTATTGAGAATATATAGAGGATTCCCCTATGCTCTACTACCCACACCTCCCATTTTTTCCCATATTAGGAACATCTTTCATTAGTGTGGTACATTTATTGCAATTGACAATTGCATTTTGGATCATTGCCACTAAGCATGGATTAAAGTTTCCATTGTAGTTTACTCTCTCCCCCATTCAATTCTGTTAGGTTATGGCAAAATATTTTATGGCCTTTATCTGTTATTGTAATGTCATTCAGGACAATTCCCAAAGTCCCCAAAATGCTCCCTTGTTTCACCTAATTTTCCTTCTCCTTGCACTCAGAAACTCCAGGGCCACTGCCTCCACATCCTTGGTATTCCTTCCATTCTCTCCCTCTTGGCGTGCTTTTCTCCCTCTTTCTGGCCTGTGATCCTGTACTCCAGAAGATGGGAAACTAGCAGGTATCATGCCTATTAACTAGTACTTAAGGCAAGAGCCTCCTACTCACTGATTGCAGAAAGGGGGCATTTTTGTGGAGCCAATAACTTCAGGGGAGTCTTCCTGAGCACACAGTGTTCCTGATGATAAAAGAAGTATCAACTTTCTAAGATGGCATGTTTTTCAGTGTTTTCTATACTTCCAATTATTTGAAAGGCATAACTCTAACTTCTTCAATATGACGAGTGTGCAAGCTTACTATATTTTTCTCCTCAAAATTAAAAAAAAAAGATTTCTATTTTTTAGGAGATTTCTGCTTAAAGAAAATAAATCATACAGGTGGACATTTCTACTTGAAGAAAATAAGCCACACAGGTAAACTTTTTGGTAAATGAACTGATTGCCAAAGAACATTTATAGGATAGGAATCTGGGAATTTATCAATTTGTTGGGAGTGAGAACATCAATGGCATTATTTACAGAGGATAAATATAAACCTCTAGTGTATGTATAACTTGGAAAAATATGATTTATAATATATTTAACCATGGGAAAATTCTCTTGTTTATTTGATTAAAGGAAAATAAATTAAACTGCATAGAAACAATTTGCAAGTCCAAAGAGACATCAACTTTATATTAAAGCTGCAGTGGCAGGTAAAACATTTCCTTCCTACCTTCTCCTGCCTGTTCTGTGGCGCACAGTGATGCATTGAGAAGCCTGTTTAGTAGCACAGGATTTTTTTTTCAAACTATTTCCATTGGTTCTTCACCTGCTTGCAGCCTGTCAAGTCTACAGCCTGCAGTGTAAAATTTAAAACTTCAAAGTAAAAGCCAAAAAGGAAATAAAAGGAAAGCTCACTCATTCCCCCCAAAAATCTATTTTTCCTAAATGTGAGGGAAATACTTTCACAGTACTCTCACTTTTCAACCAAATTGGTGGGACCCATGGTGAATCTGCATTACCTGTTTTAAAAAGGGTAGGAGTGAGCTAACACCCAGATGGCCTTATAACATGGTTTCCCTGGTCAGAGGATTTATTCAGGTGGTGCATATTCCTCACATCATATCTGTCTTGGACATATTAAAAAGCAAGATGTCTAACTTAATCATTCTCTATTGTTTGCAGTGACCTCTAAAGACAGTGCCTAAGAAAGATTTTGAAAAACTGGTTTATGTGATAGTTTATTTTGCTGGGACACATGATTCAAGAAATGTGGAGTGAGCTGGGTCTTTTACTTGCACAGGAGATACTTCCAGACAGAGATGACAAGTTGAAGATTTTTAATTCTCAGATTATGGTGAAATCAAAACAAAGAAATTTTATAAGCCTGCATGAATGAAATATCCTTTTTTGAATATTGCAGTTCTGATGTGGATATGACTTAAAAGCAGAGCCTGAACCTGTGAGCTAATAAATTACAAAAATGAGACTGAATTCATAGGTTTCCCAAATAATATGAAGTGAATACAAAATTTTTCCCCAAACATTGCCCCCAGCTCAGAGCAATCAAAAATCCCAAAATGGAATTCTGATTTGCCAGTCGTAGTGATGGTCCTTGAGTCAAGAGATGGATGAAGCATTGACCGTAGTCTTTCTCCCAAAGAACAAAGTAGATCTACATAAAAACCCGAAGTTATGTCTTACTATCTGGGTTAAATAATTGAAGAAAACAGAGTTGTAAATGGGGAAAGCTTGTATATTGCCTTTTATGATCCGTAAATGTGCACTGTTTTTATAGAAAGTGCCAAGAGAAATTTCCTGGAAATTTCCTCTACCTATGAAAATTATTTTTAAAGGGCAATCCTAAATTCCTGGAAGAATCACAGAAATTATTGAGACCATCGATTTTGAAGAATCAGGGACTGTTAAATAGAGAACAATTTCACTTATTGTATCATTGGAAATGAGCAGAAGAAAGAAGCAAATTGGAGTTGGAATGTGATTATTGTAAACCAAATCAGATGATGTCTCCATTTCAGGATGGGATATCTCTCTGGGGTGAATGAATGAAAATTCTGGAAACTGCTCCACAGCCTGTGGTATAAGACTATTTTTCACAAAATCATATAATACAATGAGTTGCTTTCATCTTGTAGTGACTTCAGTACACCTTCATCCCTCCAGAACCTGCAATAATTGTATATGTATGAAAGTATCTTTGCTAAATATTTTACTGCTGAATGTCCAAGCAACAGTTTCTGCCTTCAATACTGATTCCAGGGAAAACAATGAGAGATCTCAGGATGTAAAATAATTCAGAAGAAACAGGTGTCCTTGATATATAAAAATTAAAGAAATTGAATCCTGAAAATTAGGTAAATAACAGATTATCTCTCTGGTCACTTACAAAGTTTCTAGATTTAGACCTCCCAGTGCATGACCTCTGTGTTATGAACATTTTTGTAAACTTTACACAAAGAGTCCTTTTATAGAGAGAATGTTTCTCAGGTTTTTTAAGCCTTTCTTTATGTCCTTGTTCCTAAGACTGTAGATAAAGGGGTTCAACATGGGAGTGACCACCATGTACATCACTGAAGCTATTGCAATTGACCTTGAGTTTTGGGTAGCAGCAGAGCTAAGATATACTCCAAGCCCTGTGCTATAAAACAAGGTAACTACCGAGAGGTGAGACCCACAAGTTGATAAAGCTTTATACTTGCCCTCCATTGTTGAAATTCTCAAAATGGAGGATGCAATCTTAGAATAAGAGAAAAGGATGCCAATGAGTGGAATAACAGTGAGAAACCCACTTTCAAAGTACAGCACTAGTATATTGAGGAAAGTGTCAGAACAAGCAAGTTGGAAGACCTGATTAAGTTCACAGAAAAACTGGGGCATTTCCAACTCTGTACAAAAAGACAATCGCAAAACCATTAAGTCATGCAAAAGGGAGACGAAAACACTCAATAACCAGGATGTCAGCAGCAGGAGGCCACAGACCCGGGGTTTCATGATGACTGTGTAGTGCAGAGGGTGACAGATGGCCACAAAGCGGTCGTAAGCCATTGCAGTCAAGAGGGAGATTTCTAATTGCCCAAATAGCATGAAAAAAAACATCTGGCTGAGGCAGTTTTCATAAGTTATAGTTTTGTTCTTTGTCTGGATGTTCAGTAGCATCTTTGGGACAGTGGTAGAGGTAAAACAGATATCTGTAAAAGAGAGATTGGAGAGGAAGAAGTACATGGGTGTGTGAAGGTGGGAGTCAGTGATGGTGGCCAAGATGATGAGCAGGTTCCCAAATATGATGAGCAGGTACATGGACAGGAACAATCCAAAGATGAGAAGTTGCAATTCAGTATCATCTGAGAGACCAAGGAGGACAAATTCTAAAACATGTGTTTGGTTTTCCATGTACCAGATGAAACTACTAAAAGAGACCAGAACAATGAGAATATAGCCACAAACAATGACCCACAAATGACCATAAATTCTATGGATCATATATATTAAAATCATTAATTCTTCATATATATATATAGAGAGAGAGAGGGGGGGGGGAGATCTAGTGTACTTTAATGGAAAATGTCAGAGAAAACAAATTTTCCTACTTCTCCTTACTAATTTTGGCGACTAGCTATCCTTGTACATAATTGGACATATATATTCATGGCAATATTTTCCACTACAAATTCTCTTAGAATTTATTTTATTAAACATATCTTTTAACCAATAATTTTGTACCCTTTGATGAAAAAGGTTGAAATAATGTTTATTGGTAATGGTACCACCACATTTACATGAAATTAATATTACCAAATTTTACTGAAAAAAATGTGGTCAATATCAATCATACATTTTTAAGTCAAATGAAAAGTATAAAATTTCTGGAATAAGATATACAAGAAAATCTAGGGACCAGGGTTTGGAGATGAGAGTTTTGATCCAATAGCCAAATCATGAAAATAGAGAAGAAAATGTGTAACTTTGGCTTTATTGAAATATAAAACTGCTACTCTCTAAAATAATTGATAAGGGAATGAAAAGAAAATCAACAGCATTGGGGAAAATACTGAAAGAACACATATCTGATAACTGCTTTGTATTTAAAAATATAAATACCTCTTATCACCCAACAGCAAGAAAGCAAATACACAATTTAAAAATTGGCAAAAGTACTGAACAGAATCCTCACCAACAAGATATAATGTTGGCACATTACACATAAAAAAAAGAGGCCCAACAACATTTGGCATTAGGAAATTGCAAATTTGAAACCACCATAATATTTCACCACATGCTTATTAGGATAGTTAAAAACCTGAACACTAAAAATAACAATTGCTTGTAAGGATGTGGCACAATATAGTCTCTTGTTCATTATTAGTGAGAATACAAAATGGTAGAAGCAGAAGACAGTTGAACTGTTTCTTGTAATACTAAGTATCATCTTACCATACAATTCTGCAATTGTGCTCTTAGGTACATATGTGGCTTATGTGAAAACTTAAGTCCACACAAACAGCCATCAGTGGATGTTTCTAGCAGACATATTCATAAACTCCAAAATCTGTTAGCAACCAAGAAGTCATTCTATAGGTGAATAAACAGTGTGCTATACCTATACAAGGCAATATATTCAGAGTTAAAAAAGAAATATTCCATCTATCCACAAACGGGAGGATGAATCCCAAATGACTGCAGCAAACTGAAGTAAACGAAGGTAAAAACATTACATAGATATGATATAAACCAAGATACAAATTCCCCTCTGGATAAGACAAAATAACCCAGACTAATCAATGATCACTTGTTGACAGGGTTTAATGAAAGGGGAGATGTGATGAATACATGAAGTACAGGTGGTTTTTTTAGAGCAGTGAAAGTATTGTGTATAACACTGTAATTGTAGACACATGACATTATGCATTGTAACACAAAGAGTGAAAACCGATGAATACAAATTAAAAATTCTTTTAGAAGTTTAAGGGAATCCCAAGATGGCATGCAAAATATTCAAAACCATCTAACTGTATTACAATGGATGGCATGCCCTCTCTTCAGGGGATGTGAGAAAGGTGCTGAAAGAAGTAATACTGGATATGAATAGCATATGCAAAATGAAGTCAATGCACACTGTACATAAGCCCTGCACTCTAGTTGATAAATTATATCCCACTGGAGTATGGGTTAACAGTTCTTTTACTTCTGTGTCTGTGTCAATCAAAGAAGCAAATGGGTTGCAGATGAGGGAATATGCTTCCAACTGTGGAGTGGAAGTTTACAGCTAAGCAAAGAAGGGAGGCTAGACTTTTCTCTGTAATAATGATTTAGAGGTAGATACATCAGTATGAATGCACGTGTAGGTCAATATAGATCAAGAGAATTGCATGTAGAAATATGTATTCATATGTGTAATTGGGCATGTATTTCCTTAGTATTTCAACAGAGAAGCCCTAGATGTCCCAGAATTAAAAAGCAAAATTTATTATTTGACTATGGACAATATTATTATAACAATGGAAGAACTCTTATCATTGATGTAAAGGCAGTGGCTGCCAGAAGTTATGAGGGATGCCAGAGGGAATAATAGGTATAATATAGGTATAATCAGGTCATTGGATTTGTCGTGCATGACACTGTAGTGACAGATACAGACCATTATATATTTTGTCATAACTTACAAAATTCCATGGGACAAAGTACGAACTAAAATGTAATCTGTAGTCCATCTTTAGTAGCAATGCTTCAGTATGTGTTCATCAATTTTAGTAAACATACTAAACATAATAACAAGCATAATTATTGGTGAAATGCAAAAGAAATAATAGTGAATTATTCTATACATTGTTATTCAACCCCACACAGTTTCACTCCCACACATTTCTCACATCCACTGTGTTATTTCCACTGCTAATCATCTCTCCAGGGATTTGAGAAGAGGAATAGTCACAATGACCCAGAGTGAACTTTGTAATGAGGAAGCCATTTCGTGAACTTCTCTAAACCCCACAATGACTCTCCAATAACTTTAAACATAAATATCCCTCTTGTGAACAAAACACAAGGATCTCTGTTATCTGGTTACTGCCAATCTACCAAGACTCATGTTCCACTTGTCATCTCCTGTCTCTCATTGTTCACAGATATTAACAACTATTGCTAAAACCTACCCACATCTTATGGTTACTTTGATCCCAGCATCCTGTCCTTATCATTTGTTCTGGGTGTGCTTCTATACCTTTCACCTCTTGGAATTACTCCACTTCCTCCTTCAAGCCTCAGTACAGTTACCAGGTCCCTTGTGAAGCTTCACTATCCTCCACAGGATGAGTTCAAATTAACCACCTCAGGATACACCATGTACTCATTTCTACTTTTTTAAACCCATTTAGATATAATCTCTTTAATGTAGGAACAAAGTGTTGTTCATCTCTTTGCTCCCAGAATAATATTTAGTGCATACCATGAAGTATTTGATGAATAAATGTTTGTTGAGTAACTAACAAAAAAATGGAAGAGATAACATCATCAGACTATTACCACTAATTATGGTCTATAGTGTACTTTGATTTATTTTTTTCCATAGCCCCTATTATTAACACAATCTGTAACAGATGTTTTACAACAATGTAAGGTGGTACTATGGAAGTGCTGTAAGGGAATTCTTCACATTTGCATGCTTGCTTTATACTTTCACAACCTCTCTAATAAAAATACTGTATATATACGTATACATATATATATATATGTACATATATGGATGAAAGTGAAAAACCTGATTTCTCTAAAAATTATAGAGAAAGAAGTTGCAGGGAAAGAAGGGAAGATGTTGCCAGGACAGGGAAGCACCATGATTAAGTTCTAATATCAGAGGTGACAGATAGTAGAAAAAAGATATTTTACTGGACCACTATCTAATTCCACTCAGGCTTTTTAAATAGGCAAAGCTTTGTATGATCTTTCTTTCTTTATGTGTATATCTTGTTACACTTCTCAAGCTAACACCAACAAAAGGGATACCTTAAGCCCTAACACATTACCCCAGTACCTGTGAAGATTCTGTGCTTCACCTTGAAATGATCAAAGAAGAGTCAGATTTCTCCAATGCAGATTCTTTCTTGAATGACAGATGAAGTCAGAAGCTTTGCTCCCATAAAGGACAGAGAGATGGAACCACTTACCAGGCGTCCAGAAGACACGGTTGTGTTATTTCATCACCAGAGATTAGTAAAGTAGACTTAGATAGTGCAGCGGAAGCATTTTGAGTTTCTGTGCCTTTAGGGATATCATTCCCATGAGCATGACTAATGAAGAATTCTTCTGTTTTTTTCTGCATGAGATATTTAGGTACCTGGAGGAAAGAAAGACAACCACAGTGCAAACTTGCATCAGTTTTGACCTTTCAGAGACAGATTTGAAGCTCTGTGTTCATCTTTTAGCCCAGTGGAAGCCTTCCTCCCAGGAGGAGGTCACCTATTTTTAGCTGTCTACTGTACTATTGCAACGTTTCCGATAGTGATTTCTCTATAACTGATCCTGGAGAGAGATTCTGGATACAATAAAATATTTTCTATCTCTGATCTGTCTCATCTGTCATTGTCTTTCATTAATGAGACTGTCCTCTCTAAGCATGATTTTCTCTTGTCTCATTGCTTCTGTTTTCTTCCCCATAGTTAGTAATATTCTTTTACTCACTCAACTCTTTGATTTCTCATTCATTCAACAAATACCTATTCACAATACTGTATGATAAGCACTAAACTATGTACTGTGGGAGAAGAGAGAAGTAAGATACTGTGCGTGGTCTCAAAAAACTCCCAGTCTAAACAGGGGGAAAGACATGGAAATAAATAAATACAATGTGCTAATGTGGTATACTCAGTCCTGTTGAAATATAATTCCATATGAAGGAGGATTTCCATTTATGCTTAAACAGTCTCCTGGGACTTTGAGTGGTATGATGTGAAGCTATAGTTTAATATGGGTAGTAGTGACATCTTAATAATTTGATTTCTTCCTATTCATGAACACAGGGTATCTTTAATTTGGGTGCTTATATTTAGTTTTATTGCCTAATTACTGTGGAGTGTACTTTCAATAGCATACTGAATAGCAATAATTAAATCAGGCATCCTTGTCTTTTTTGATACTGCAGGGTAAAGTTTAAACTCTTTCACCATTCAATAGAAGATTAGTAGGGTTTTTACATAAATGCCCTTTAGCATGTAGAGGAAATTAAGTTCTTTTCTTTTTTTTCCTGAAGTTTTTTTTGTAAATAGGCATTGGATTGTGTCAAATGCATTTCCGCCTAAATTAAGTTTATCATATGATTTTCCATTTCACTGTGTTAAAGCAGTTTATTAAACTTATTATTTTCTGATGTTGTACCTCTTTGCATCTTCAGATG